>NC_083575.1:98483253-98625753 GCF_027579695.1 Neoarius graeffei | reverse complement strand
TGTTAAGCTGGAATGCAGTGTTTTCCTTTCACCAAACATAACGCTTCTCATTTAAACCAAAAAGTTCTATTTTGGTCTCATCCATCCACAAAACATTTTTCCAATAGCCTTCTGGCTTGTCCACATGATCTTTAGAAAACTGCAGACGAGCAACAATGTTCTTTTTGGAGAGCAGTGGCTTTCTCCTTGCAACCCTGCCATGCACACAAATTGTTGTTCAGTGTTCTCCTGATGGTGGACTCATGAACATTAACATTAGCCAATGTGAGAGGTCTTCAGTTACTTAGAAGTTACCCTGAGGTCCTTTGTGACCTCGCCGACTATTACATACCTTATCAAAGGCATAATCAGCTTTATGGGGGCATATAGGATTACTGGAGGAGTAGTACCTTCACTGGTTGGCCTAATAACACCTTGGTGTCCCAGTCTGGTCTTCCCCATATTCAGCATTATGTGATATGTAATACAGTGGTGCTTGAAAGTTTGTGAACCCTTTATAATTTTCTATATTTCTGCATAAATATGACCTAAAACATAATCAGATTTTCATACAAGTCCTAAAAGTAGATAAAGAGAACCCAGTTAAACAAATGAGACAAAAATATTATACTTGGTCATTTATTTATTGAGGAAAATGATCCAATATTACAGATCTGTGAGTGGCAAAAGTATGTGCACCTTTGTTTCAGTATCTGGTGTGACCCCCTTGTGCGGCAATAACTGCAACTAAACGTTTGCAGTAACTGTTGATCTGTCCTGCACACCAGCTTGGAGGAATTTTAGCCTGTTCCTCCATACAGAACATCTTCAACTCTGGGATGTTGGTGGTTTTCCTCACATGAACTCCTCGCTTCAGGTCCTTCCACAACATTTCGATTGGATTAAGATCAGGACTTTGACTTGGCCATTCCAAAACATTAATTTTATTTTTGTTTAACCATTCTTTGGTAGAACGACTTGTGTGCTTAGGGTCGTTGTCTTGCTGCATGACCCACCTTCTCTTGAGATTCAGTTCATGGACAGATGTCCTGACATTTTCCTTTAGAATTCGCTGGTATAATTCAGAATTCATTGTTCCATCAATGATGGCAAGCTGTCCTGGCCCAAATGCAGCAAAACAGGCCCAAACCATCATACTACCACCACCATGTTTCACAGATGGGATAAGGTTCTCATGCTAGAATGCAGTGTTTTCCTTTCTCCAAACATAACTCTTCTCATTTAAACCAAAAAGTTCTATTTTGGTCTCCTCCATCCACAAAACATTTTTCCAAAAGCCTTCTGGCTTGTCCACGTGATCTTTAGCAAACTGCAGATGAGCAGCAATGTTCTTTTTGGAGAGCAGTGGCTTTCTCCTTGCAACCCTGCCATGCACACCATTGTTGATCAGTGTTCTCCTGATGGTGGACTCATGAGCATTAACATTATCCAATGTGAGAGAGGCCTTCAGTTGCTTAGAAGTTACCCTGGGATCCTTTGTGACCTCGCCGACTATTACACGCCTTGCTCTTGGAGTGATCTTTGTTGGTTGACCACTCCTGGGGAGGGTAACAATGGTCTTGAAATTTGTACACAATCTGTCTGACTGTGGATTGGTGGGGTCCAAACTCTTTAGAGATGGTTTTGTAACCTTTTCCAGCCTGATGAGCATCAACAACACTTTTTCTGAGGTCCTCAGTAATCTCCTTTGCTCATGCCATGATACACTTCCACAAACATGTGTTGTGAAGATCAGACTTTGATAGATCCCTGTTCTTTAAATAAAACAGGGTGCCCACTCGCACCTGATTGTCATCCCATTGATTGAAAACACCTGACTCTAATTTCACTTTCAAATTAATTGCTAATCCTAGAGGTTCACATACTTTTGCCACTCACAGATATGTAATATTGGATCATTTTCCTCAATAAATAAATGACCAAATATAATATTTTTGTCTCATTTGTTTAACTGGGTTCTCTTTATCTACTTTTAGGACTTGTGTGAAAATCTGAAGATGTTTTAGGTCATGCTTATGCAGAAATATTGAAAATTCTAAAGGGTTCACAAATTTTCAAGCACCACTGTATATGGCCAAATTGTTATCAGCAAGTGGACACTCCATCTAGCCTCTCACATAACGAAGACCGTTCGCAGTGCCTCTACGCACCGCCCCTAGTTTTGCAGAATGCGACAGATCTAGGGGAGTTAACCCTAAATAAACCCCACCATGTTGGTGGTATGCTTTGAAACGATGAGTATGCAGAATTTAGAACAAGACAACGATGTAAAGGGGTCCTGGACCATAGGAAAGGAGCTTCGTCCAGCAGAGATGGGGTTTATTGTCAGGCCCATCTAGGTCATTAACCTGCAACTGGCAAGCAGCATTATAGTGAAGTTGCCTCTTCTGGCTGGCTTGAAAATCGTTTCAAAAAAGGCAAAGAACCTCATCTGTCCTGCATTTCTGGGAACAGGTCAAATTTTGTTGTCGGATCTATAAGCACATTAACCTGTAAGGAAGTAATGAAAATCTTCCAGATTACAGTATGTGGCAATGTAAGATGCTGAGACAGGACCTTACTTTCATCCAAGAAACCCATATAACCGGTACACAAACTGTACATTTCCAAGAGAAGGAAATTGCAAATTAGTCATTTATCAACTCGGGTTTCAAGAAGAAAGCAGCTGCTGGCATCAGAATTGTTCTATCCCTCAATGCCAAACTCCTTACAAATCATTATAAATAACCGCGATGCCGCCTCCTTTGCCAGTGGGACAAGGCTGGTGTATATAACTGTATCCAGGAGGACTAGCTTCATTTAATGATATATATTCATTTGGCTTAATCCATGTTTCAGTTAAACACAGTACATTAAACTCCTGATCAGTAATAAATTCATTAACAATTAGTACTTAAGATGTAAGAGATCTAATATTTAATAGCCCTACCTTTAGATCAAAGGTGCTGGCAGCGGCTGTACAGTCAGTATGATCTAATTTTATATTGAGTAGGTTACTGGAACAAACTCTCTGAGCATTTTTACTTTTTTGTTTAGCTCGGGGAACGGACACAGTCTCAATGTACTGGACCCTGATTGATGACTCTGTGCAGCTAGCAGACAGGTGGTTTAGCCTGTTTGCCTGCTCCCTGGCCTTGGCTTTGGATTGTCAGAAGTTAACTAGACCTGTTCTGAGACTATGAGCTATGCTGCAAGAAATGAGAGCAGCACCTTCTCGAGTGGGATAGATACTGTCCTGTCCTAACAGGCTAGCAGTGCCCTCAAAATTAGTTCAATTATCTATAAAGCCCACACTGTTTTCAGAGCACCACCTGGACAACCAGCAGTTCAGTAACCATAACCTGCTCTGGCCCCATCCCAATGTGGTGTGGCGATATAGCTTACAGCAGGTTATGGTTGCTGAACTGCTGGCTGTCCAGGTGGTGCTCTGAAAACAGTGTGGGCTTTATAGATAATTGAACTAATTTTGAGGGCACTGCTAGCCTGTTAGGACAGGACAGTATCTATCCCACTCGAGAAGGTGCTGCTCTCATTTCTTGCAGCATAGCTCATAGTCTCAGAACAGGTCTAGTTAACTTCTGACAATCCAAAGCCAAGGCCAGGGAGCAGGCAAACAGGCTAAACCACCTGTCTGCTAGCTGCACAGAGTCATCAATCAGGGTCCAGTACATTGAGACTGTGTCCGTTCCCCGAGCTAAACAAAAAAGTAAAAATGCTCAGAGAGTTTGTTCCAGTAACCTACTCAATATAAAATTAGATCATACTGACTGTACAGCCGCTGCCAGCACCTTTGATCTAAAGGTAGGGCTATTAAATATTAGATCTCTTACATCTTAAGTACTAATTGTTAATGAATTTATTACTGATCAGGAGTTTAATGTACTGTGTTTAACTGAAACATGGATTAAGCCAAATGAATATATAGCATTAAATGAAGCGAGTCCTCCTGGATACAGTTATATACACCAGCCTTGTCCCACTGGCAAAGGAGGCAGCATCGCGGTTATTTATAATGATTATCTAGGTGTAACACACAAACCTGGTTATAAATTTAATACATTTGAAGTTCTTCATATGAATATAATGTAGGTAGCCTCAAAAAAGAAGTATCCAGTTAATTCCATTACTTATTATTGACAGGTGTCAGTAAATCAGCTGATAACACTTTGACTACATAAACATGGACACCTCAAACTACAATCTCCAAGTCTCACAGCGCCCTCTGTGTCCCGACTGCTGATCTCAGCTGACATTCATTTCCCTAATCACCGCTCTCCCCATTTAAGCCTCGCACACACACCACTTCAGTGCGAAGTATCTTTCTGCTCTATTCAGTTCATACCAAGCCGTGTTTATTCTGACTGCCTCTCTATTTCTGACCTTTGCTTACTCTCTTACGTTTTTGCCCTTTGTCTTTCCTCTACCACATTGTTCGCCGAACACCCGACCCTCGCTTGATACTGACCATGACTTCTGTCTCTCTATTTGGATTTGTCTACAGTTTGCCTCATGCCTTCTTCTCCACATACATTCATAAGTGCCTGACAGGATACTTCGCCGTTATGGATGTAGCAGTGGAAGCAAAATAAACTGCGCTTAACACCCAGGGATTCCTTCTGGGAGAACATCAGCAGATGCTAGCGGACCTCAACATATGAATGGCGCAACTAGCTTCTGTGATGTCGCAGGCCCTCCTAGCACGCCCCGAGGTTCCTCCAAACCCCGCACTGCAACTTCCTTCTCCAGAAAGATTCACGGGAAACACTAATGCATGTAAGGGTTTCTTGCTACAGTGCTCCATGTATTTTGCTTCCATGCCTAACCTGTCTGAAAAATATAAAATTGCGAAGTTCCTCTCTTTTCTCACTGGTAAAGCACACCGATGGGCCAGTGCCATCTGGAACCAAGGAGGTGAGCAAATGAAGTCTTACGAGCAACTTCTCACTCAATTCAAGAGGGTATTTGACCATGAACCTGAGGGGATTGAAGTAGGAAAGAGCCTTCTGAACATTTCCCAAGGTTCACATAGCGTGGCTGAATACACGTTGGACTTCATGACACTGATGGCCGCCAGTGGGTGGAGTGATCCAATGTTGAAGGCAGTCTTTTGTCAAGGTCTGTGTTTTGAGATTCTCAGTGAGCTCGCCTGCAAAGATGAATAATGCACTCTAGACTCACTCATCGATCTAGCCATCTGCCTGGACCATCTATTGTCACACTGCCCCTCCATTCAGGAAAGTGCTCAGCCAGTTCAGCCATTGGAAAGTGAATCACCCATGGATCTATCTCGTACCCGGTTGACACATTCCGAACATCTCTGGAGAACCGGGAGGGCTTATGCTTCTACTGCAGGAGTGCCGAGCACCAGCTCAGACAGTGTCACCTCCATCCATCTCATGCAGCTCCCACATAGCATGAGTCCTACACAAACGTTCAATTCAAAATCATTTAAGGTTCTTGTCCTGTTAAAGCTGGCAAACTTCACACACATCCTCTCTGCGTTTATCAATTCAGGGGCAGAGGGGAATTTTGTCAGCGACTCCATTACCCAGTGGTTCAACCTGCCAACAACCCCTCTCCAAAGTGCACTCAGCATGCGAGCTATCAACAGAGGACCCATAGGAGAGGGTCTCATCACTAGGCACACCATCCCCCTTTACATCCAGGTGGGGTGTTACATTCAGAGTTCATCTCCCTCTACGTCACCTCTGTGGAGGACCACGATATCATCCTTGACTACCCTTGGCTGCAGCTTCATGATCCTTTGATTTCCTGGCAAAGCAAAGAAATACTCCAGTGGTCACCCACCTGCTTCCAGGGTTGCATCGCTTGACCTCAATTAAGCATCTCATCTACCTTGGTGGAAAGTCCGTGACCGGATTCCCTTGACAACATCCCAGAATGTTATCTGGACCACAAGGAAGTATTTAGCAAGGGAAAAGCCTGTGGTTCACCACCTCATCGTCCATATGACTGCACTATCGACTTGCTGCCTGGCATGACACAGCCAAGAGGCCACATCTACTGTACCCACTCTCCCAGAAAGAGCACGCAGCTATGGAAGAATACATTCAGGAGGCCCTCAAGCAAGGTTATATCCATCCTTCCAGATCTCCAGCTGCGGCGGGCTGCTTCTTTGTGGAAAAATGGGGTGGTGGTCTCAGGCCATGCACTGACTATAGGGGACTTAATCAGGTGTCTGTGAAATATCCCTATCCTCTTCCTCTGGTTCCGGCAGCCCTGGAGCAACTCAGGTCAGCGAAAATCTTCTCTAAGCTCGACTTACACAGTGCCTATAAGCTCATCCAAATAAAGAGGGGTGACGAGTGGAAAACCACCTTCAGCACTACTGCCGACCATTTGAATACCGGGCAATGCCGTATGGCCTTTCTTCCACTCCCAGCATATTCCAGTGCCTGATATATGATGTTCTACGGGACATGTTAGGCAAATACACCATAGCATACATCAACAATATCCTCATCTACTCTCCAGACGAAGCAACCCACGAGGTTCACGTTAGAGCAGTTCTCAATCGCCTGCTCAAGAACCACCTCTACATCAAAGCTGAAAAATGTCACTTCAACCGAAAATGTATCTTCTTCTTAGGCTATGTCATCAGTGCTGAGGGGGTTAGTATGGACTCCTCCAAGGTTTTAGTGGTCACCTCATGGCCCACTCCCAAGTCCATCAAGGACCTACAATGTTTCTTGGGTTTTGCAAACTTCTATCGCCTTTTCATTAGGGGTTTCAGCATGATCACTGCTCCCTTAACCACCTTGTTCAAGAAGAGACCCAATCGGCACCAGTGGAACCCCATGGCAGAAGAAGCTTTCAGTCATCTGAAGCACACTTTCACCTCAGCCCCAGTGTTACAGCATCCTGACCCTTCAAAGACATTCATTCTTGAGGTAGATGCATCTGACACTGGAGTAGGGGCCATTCTGTCACAACATTTTGGGGAGAAATTGAAAACTCATCCTATAGCCTTCTTTTCCAGAAAATTCTTGCCTGCAGAAAGAAATTATAACATGGGGAACAGAGAGCTGCTTGCCATCAAACTAGCCCTTGAGGATTAGCGAAACTGGTTCGAGGAAGCAACTCATCCGTTTATCATCCTCATGGATCATAAGAATCTGGAGTACCTCAGAAAAGCTAAGAGATTAAACCCTCATCAGGCTAGGTGGGCTTTTTTCTTTACATGCTTTGACTTCACCATATCATTCCATCCAGGCTCTAAGAACACCAAAGCTGATGCACTATCACGAGTCTTTGCCCCACTTCATCAAGACTCTGTCACACACTCAATTCTCCAACAGCAGTGTTTTGTATAGTCTATCACCTGGGACCTCAATAAGAAAATAAGGGAATCCCAACCTCAGACTCAACCTTTCAGTCTTCCACCAGGACTACTATATGTACCGAATTACATCAGAGGCAGACTAATCACATGGGCTCATGCATCTCCTGCCACTGGACACCCCAGCAGTCAATGCACCCATCAGCTGTTGAAGAACAAGTATTGGTGGGACAGCATGATCACAGACATCAACCATTGAATCGCTTCATGCTCCGTTTGTGCCCAAGCCAAAGTGCCAAGAACACCGCCAGCAGGCAAGCTCTGTCCCCTCTCTGTATCTCAGAGACCCTGGTCCCACATAGCTATCAATTTCATCACTGGCCTCCCTCCCTGTCAAGGCAATACAGCCATTATGGTCACCATCGACCGTTTCTCCAAACCCCTTAAACTTATTGTGTTACCTGGCTTCCTCACAGCAGCCTAAACTGCAGAATTACTGTCCCAGCATGTTTTTAGATATTATGTCCTTCCTAAAGACATTGTCAGCAATTGGGGCCATCAGTTCATTTCACACTTTTGGACATGCTTCATGGAAAGACTAGGGATATCAGTGAGTCTCACATCAGGGTATCATCCCCAGTCAAATGGTCAAGTTGAAAGAGCAACTCAAGAAATTGGTTGCTTCTTGAGGACTTTCTGCATTCGCAACCAGGGGGACTGGGCACATTTCCTCTCATAGGCTGAGTATGCACAGAATTCCCTGAAACATTCTGCAACTCAGTTGACACCATTTCAGTGCATACTTGGCTACCAACCACCCTTGTTCCCCTGGGACGACGCACTCAGCCATGTACAAGCAGTAGAAGACTGGTTTTCACACAGCCAAACTATATGGGAAGAGGTCCACCAACGTCTGGAAACCGTCAATGCCCAGTATAAGGAGTATGCTAACAAGCAGCAGGTAAATAGTCCAGACATTTCTCCAGGCGACAGAGTCTGGGTGACAACTAGGAACCTCAGAGAACCCAACACCTGTAAGAAGCTCCAGCCATGATACATTGGACCATTCAAGGTCATTCGTTGCATTAACGAGGTCTCATACCATCTGGAACTCCCCCCTCACAGCAGGCTAGCACCCACATTTCACATCTCCAGCCTAAAACCTGTGATCCCGGGGCCCCTTGCTGAGAATGCACCAGTCCAGGAACACCCAGCTCTCGACATAGAGGGTGAACCAGTCTACCAGGTAAATAAGATCCTCAACTCAAGATGAAGAGGAGGACAAATCAAGTACCTGGTAGACTGGGAAGAACAGAGCTGGGTCACCGCCAACGATGTTCTAGACCTGCTCCTCAAGCAAGAATTCTACACCCTCCATCCTGACAAACCAGCACCCAGAGGTAGGGGGTGTCCCAGGAAGAATGTAGCTCCCAGAGGGAGCTCCTCAGTGGGGGGTTCTGTCAGTAAATCGTCTGAGAATGCTTTGACTACAAGAATGGACACCTCGAACTACAATCCCCAAGTCTCACAGTGCCCTCTGTCTCCCGACTACTGATCTCAGCTGACACTCATTTTCCTAATCACCGCTCTCCCCATTTAAGCCTCGCACACATGCCACTTCAGTGCAAAGTATCATTCTGCTCTATTCAGTTCATACCAAGCCATGTTTATTCTGACTGCCTCTCTATTTCTGACCTTTGCTTACTCTCTCACGTTTTCACACTTTGTCTTTCCTCTATCACATTGTTCACCTATCACGCAACCCTCGCTTGATACCGACCACAACTTTTGTCTCTCGATTTTGATTTGTCGACAGTTTGCTTCACGCCTTCTTCTGTATATACATTCGTAAGTGCCTGCACTCTGACAAAAGGCCCCCGGGGCCATATTCTGAGTTTCTTTCTGAATTTGCAGATTTTATCTCAGACCTGATTATTTCCTTAGACAAAGTTTTAGTTGTCAGAGAGTTTAATATTCACTTCGATAACCCAGAAGACCCCTTGAAAACAGTGTTTGTGTCCATTTTAGATTCAGTAGGGGTTAATCAGAACGTCATAGGACCGACCCATAATGATTGTCACACTCTCGATCTAATACTAACATTCGGGTTAAACGTAGAAAATATAGTCACACTTCCACAGTCTGAAGTTATCTCACATCATTATCTCATCTCATTCAAAATATGTCTGAGTAATTATATATGCACCTCACCATGCTACTGTATTAAACGTACATTCATGTCAGCTACTGCACAGAGCTTTATAAATGATCTCCCAGAGTTATCAACTTGAATTGGGTCACTGTCAGCCCCCGCAGAACTTGATCAGGCAACTGAATGCTTAGAGTCAACGTTCCTCTATACTTTAGATAATGTAGCTCCACTTAAAAGGAAAATGATCAGAGAGAAAAAATTAGCATCTGGGTATAACGATAACACTCGCACTTTAAAACAGACCACTCGAAAATTGGAACGTAAATGGCATCAAACAAAATTTGTAGTATTCAAATTAGCTTGGAAGGAGAGCTTCCTGAAGTATAGAAAAGCTCTTAGTGCTGCTAGATCAACATATCTCTCCTCCCTAATAGAACATAAAAATAATCCTAGATTCCTATGTAATACTGGAACAAAATTAACCAGGAAAAAGACCACTATGGAGCACTTGCATGTGACGTCACAGCCGATCCAGATTGTGACAGATGGCATCGTGTCGGTCAAACGCCATATTCCGCCTTCTACTTCTGGTTCTACTTCTGCTTTTACTTCTACCTTTTCTTCTGGAAAACCCTACTATATACAATTCTACTACAACGGCTGCGTCTACAAGCTCTCCCTACCTGTGCATGTTTTTTGCTTTTTTGTGTGTATTTTTGCGTGTTGTTCGTCTGTACCGGACTTCAATATCCACTACAACTGTATGGACTTACTGGACATTGGTTTCCAGCAGAAAATGACAGTTTGTAGCGATTTCCATCGCATGCACAACATTCCGGACGAGAAAAAAAAAAATTCCGAACGAGACAGCGAGACCAGCGGGGTCTCCGTGGATTGTTATTGGAAGCAAAGCGAAGGAGGCGGTGCCGGGAGCAGAAGCAAAAGCAGAGCCGGCCTGTTGACTAAGCTCAGAAAACAGCTACTCAAACCTCCACTGCCAAGCCTCTACCTCTCCAACGCCAGATCCATGTAAACAAGACAGACGATTTGGAATTACCTTATTCTATTCTATAATCGGCTGGTCAGTGCTATACTCAATACTTAAGTGACTTACCCATCCAATGAGGATTATTTTCTTGTTTACAAGATGCCACATCTGAGTTGCTGACAAATCCTGAATTTCTGTAAAGAAAACTGTCCAGAGATTTATAAGCACGCAGTGCTTCACCACTGAACAGCGAGGGAAAGTTAATGAGGTAATCATACACGTCTGGGTATTCCGCTGGCAGTTCAAAATCCGGTCGTGAAAACTCCGTCCGGAAAGCCATAAGGGTCACAAATCTGTAGATCGTTTATTTTAGACATATATCTAGTTATCTGTTCATTAGAAAAATGAGCCGTGTAGTCCGTCGGTTGAAATTGATCCATTCTGTACACGAGTGCAGCAGTATTCAGCGGTGTTTTTGACCGACAAAATGGGGGTTGTGTACTTTCCGGTCACGTGACTGCAAGATCTCTATGGACACATGCAACGACTTCACGAATTTTTTCAATGACACAACTGAAAATACCCGACTGTGAAGTTCACTAGGTGTGGGTGGAGCACAGAGGACGGCAGGACAGAGACTGAGTTTGCACAACTCTTTTATTTTCACTTTTCAGTGCAAATATTTTCTACTCTCAGCCACACACGCACACACATTCCAGTCATCTGGTTGTGGAGAGAGCTCTCTCTGCTTTTGCTCTCTCTCTCCTTAAATAGGGCACGGTCACTGGGGAGACACACAAACACAGGTTAATTGCCATCAGGTGTAGTGATTCTGCCACTTACCTTCCCTGACTCCACCCTCCTGTCACAGACCGGCACTTGACCATGCCCCCGCTGCCACATACCCCCACCGCCCGACTCAGGCCGGGTGGCCGTCCGGCCTGCAGCTGACTCCCCCCCCTTGACAGGAGAGGAAGTCCGCCACAACCATCTGCGCCCCCAGCCTGTGGACCACCTTAAAATTGAAGGGTTGGAGTGCCAGATACCAACAGGTGATCCGCGCATTGGCATCCTTCATGTGGTGGAGCCACTGGAGGGGCGCATGGTCCGAACAGAGGGTGAAAGGGCGCCCCAGAAGGTAGTAGTGGAGGGCGAGGACCGCCCACTTGATCGCCAGACACTCTTTCTCGATAGTGCTGTAGCGCCCCTCACGCACTGACAGCTTCCTGCTAATGTACAGGATGGGGCGGTCCTCCCCCTCCACCTCCTGGGACAAAACCGCCCCCAGCCCTCTGTCTGACGCATCGGTCTGCAACATAAAGGGGAGAGAAAAGTCAGGGGAATGTAAAAGTGGCCCCCCACACAGTGCAGCCTTTACCTCAGAGAAAGCCCGCTGGCATTGCTCCATCCACTGGACCGGATCTGGTGCCCTCTTTTTAGTGAGATCAGTCAGCAGGCTGGTGACGTCCAAATAATTAGGTATAAACCTATGATAGTAGCCAGCCAGCCCCAGGAACTGTCTCACCCCCTTTTTGGTCTTGGGCCTCGGGCAGGCCGCAATTGCTGCTGTCTTGTTAATTTGGGGACGCACCTGCCCGTTGCCCAAGTGGGAGCCCAGATACCGTACTTCCACCCGCTCAATCGCACACTTCTTTGGGTTGGCTGTGAGACCCGCTCGCCTCAGCGACTTAAGGACGGCCCTCAGGGGCTGTAAGTGCCGCTGCCAGTCACTACTATAAATGATTATATCGTCGAGGTATGCGGCCGCATAGGTGGTGTGGGGGTGGAGGACCCTGTCCATCAGCTGCTGAAACGTATCAGGCACCCCAAACAGCCCAAACGGAAGTGTGACGAATTGGTGCAAGCCGAATGGTGTGGAAAAGGCCGTTTTTTTCCTGGGATAATGGAGTCAAGGGGATCTGCCAATAACCCTTTGTTAAATCCAGCATCGAGTAAAAACAAGCCGTGCCTAGCCGATCGAGCAACTCATCAATACGAGGCATTGGGTACGCATCGAATTTAGACACCGCGTTGACTTTTCTATAGTCCACACAGAACCGGACCGACCCGTTGACCTTGGGTACCAAGACCACCGGGCTGCTCCAGTCACTGTGGGACTCCTCGACGATGCCCATTTCGAGCATGGCCTCGAATTCTTCCCGAACCACTTTTTTTTGTGCTCGGGTAACCTGTAAGGGCGGCTACGCACTACCACCCCCGGGGACGTCTCAATGTGGTGCTCTATGAGGTTGGTGCGGCCGGGCAGGGGCGAGAACACGTCCGAAAACTCGGTCTGCAACTGGGCAACCTCCGCGAGTTGGGTCGGGGAGAGGTGGTCTCCACAGGGGACCGGAGGTCTCCACAGGGGACCGGAGAGGTATGCGATGCCAATGTTCCCTTTTGAACATCCGGCCCCAGCTCCGCCTTCTCCGGAACCACCGATACCAACGCCACGGGGACCCCCTCGTTCCAGAGTTTGAGTAGGTTGAGGTGGTAAATCTGTAGCGCCCCGCCCCTATCCGTTCGCCTCACCTGATAGTCAACGTCCCTGACTTGCCGTGTGACCTCAAAGGGCCCTTGCCACTTGGCGACTAATTTGGAGCTCGATGTGGGCAACAGTACGAGTACTTTCTCTCCCGGTGCGAACTCCCTAAGGCGCGTACCCTTGTCGTACAGGCGGGCCTGCCGCAAATTCTCCTGAGTTAGGTGCGTGAGCATGTGGAGCTTTGCGCGCAGGTCAATAACGTATTGGATTTCGTTTTTACTTGGTGAAGGTCCCTCCTCCCAATTTTCCCACAGCACATCAAAGATGCCACGCGGCTTACGCCCGTATAACAATTCGAACGGGGAGAACCCTGTGGAGTCCTGGGGGACCTCTCGCACTGCAAAGAGCAAGGGTTCGAGCCATCTATCCCAATTACATGCGTCCTCACTTATGAATTTTTTAATTATGTTCTTGAGGGTGCGGTTGAACTGTTCAACTAAACCGTCCGTTTGTGGGTGATACACACTGGTGCGGATCGGCTTAATACCCAATAACCCATACAGTTCGTTCAGTGTATGTGACATAAACGAGGTGCCTTGGTCAGTCAGAATCTCTTTTGGGATTCCAACTCGGGAGATAAAACGGAAGAGTGCCTCCGCAATACTGCGTGCTGAGATATTGCGAAGAGGCATTGCTTCCGGGTATCGCGTTGCATAGTCCACTAGAACTAATATAAAGCGGTACCCTCATGTTGACCGATCTAATGGCCCGACGAGATCCATCCCAATTCTTTCGAACGGGGTCTCGATTAATGGTAGAGGGCACAAAGGCGCTTTTGGAATGGCCGCTGTATTTACTAACTGGCATTCGCGGCATGCCGTACACCACCTATGGACATCACCGCGAATCCCTGGCCAATAGAACCGGGCCATTATTCGGGCTAGGGTTTTGTCCTGCCCTAAGTGTCCAGCCATGGGATTAAAGTGAGCCGCCTGGAATACCAATTCCCGGCGGCTCTTTGGAATTAAAAGCTGCATGACTCACTCTTTAGTTTGAGTGTCCTGCGTCACTCGGTATAACCTATCCTTCATAATTGCGAAGTAAGGGAAGGACGGGGTGGCGTTCGGCGGGAGCGTTTGACCATCGATTACTCTCACTTGGTCAAACGCATGCCTCAGAGTCTCGTCTCGCGACTGCTCTAATGGGAAATCCGCGAGGGATTCCCCAATAGAGAGAGGAGGAGCCGGCGGCTCCTCACTCTGACACGGAGATGACGTAGACGGCTCTGTGACAGCTTCTCCCGCCAAAGCAACACCGGGACCTCCCCCTGTTAAATGGCAGGACCCACTCTTCACTAAATGTGTCATTAAATCCTGAAATCCCGGCCAATCAGTCCCCAAAATTAAAGAGTGGGTAAGGCGAGGATTAACCGCCGCCTTCACTATGTCTTTTTCCCCTCTGAAAAAAATGTGGACTGACACCAAAGGGTAGCGGTGAACATCCCCGTGCACACACAACACCTTCACCCCCTGTGCTAACCCCAATGCCTCGTTTTGAACCAGGCTTTGGCGAATTGAGGTCTGATTACAACCAGAATCCACCAACGCCTGATATGTAACCCCTGGGATACTCACCAGTATGTGATACGCTCCGGCCCGATCGAGGGTGGCCTCTGGCACATCGGGGATCCGAACCACCGCGCCCACTTCCCTTGCCATGCACTGCTGTTGAAGATGGCCCGGCTCCCCGCAGCGCCAGCAAACCGACCCGGGCTTTCCCTCTGCACCGGTGTTCTGGGGCTCACTCACCTGAGGTGGGGGAGAGACAGACACAGAAGGGAGAAACGGGAGGGCACCGCGGGTGCGGCAGGCCAGCTGGGGTGGCGCCGGCCCCCATCTCCGCGGTGGGGGAATGGGGCGAGGAGGAGACACAGAAGGAGGGGGAGAGAGAGAGAAGAGGAGAGAAGAGAAGACGCCATCTGCTGTCCTGCCACCGGAACAGCCGCCAAATGATCTTCCGCCAGCTCGACTGCCTGATCCAGCGACGCCGGGCGGTGGCACCGGACCTACTCCGCGGTTCCTGCTGGTAAGCGAGTGACGAATTGTTCCAGCACCACCTGGTCGATGATCCCCTCGGCGTCGTGGTTGTTGGCCCTCAACCACTGCCAGCAGGCGTCCCGGAGCTGCTGGCCAAACGCGAACGGCCGGCCAACTTCCTCCAAGCGCAAAGCGCAGAAGCGCTGGCGCTGTTGCTCTGGTGTGCGCCCCACGTGCTGGAGGACGGCCCGGCGGAGGTCCGTGTAGGCCAGCCAGCAGTCGGCGGGGAGCTGTAGCACGGCCAGCTGCGCCTCTCCCATTAGGAGGGGGAGAAGGCGCGCCGCGCGCTGTTCCATCGGCCACCCCGAGGCTTCTGCGACTTCTTTGAATAGCATGATGAAAGCCTCGGGGTCATCCTGCGGACCCATCTTGTAATGGTGAGGGGAGACGGGCCCGTGGCCGGAGCGCTGGTGGACCCCGCCGATGCAAGGAGGTGCCGGAACGCCTCGCGGTCTTCCTGCTGGGCCAGCACCAGGGCTTCGAAGCGTCACTCCTGTTCCTTCCGGAGGATGACGAGCGCCTGGTGCTGGCTTTGCTGGGCCATGGCGAGGGTGTGGACCAGGTCAGCGAACGGGGAGGACTCCATGGGGCTGATCGGCTGGTGCTCCACTCTGATCCCGGGTTTCAGCACCACTGTAAAGTTCACTAGGTGTGGGTGGAGCACAGAGGATGGCAGGACAGAGACTGAGTTCGCACAACTCTTTTATTTTCACTTTTCAGTGCAAATATTTTCTACTCTCAGCCACACACGCACACACATTCCAGTCATCTGGTTGTGGAGAGAGCTCTCTCTGCTCTCTCTCTCTCTCTCCTTAAATAGGGCGCGGTCACTGGGGAGACACACAAACACAGGTTAATTGCCGTCAGGTGTAGTGATTCTGCCACTTACCTTCCCTGACTCCACCCTCCTGTCACAGACCGGCACTTGACCATGCCCCCGCTGCCACACCGACAAAAAATTCAAACTACTAATTTAAGGTCAGACAACTTAAGTGACAATGTAACTAACCCTGTAAACAATATAACTGTATCAGATCAGCAATTAGAATGTTTTAATCCCGTTAGAGAAATCAAACTACTTTCATTAATCTCCGCATCAAAATCCTCAACTTGTGGACTAGATTCCTTACATACACGTCTATTCAAACAGATAATACCTGACCGTGAAGTAATTGAACCGCTTCTAAAAATAATAAATTCTTCTCTTAGAATTGGCTGTGTACCCAAATCCTTTGAACTTGCAGTTATCAAACCCCTGATTAAAAAACCTGACTGTAACAAGTGTTCTAGGTGGGTGGAGCACAGAAGCACGGCAGGCCAGAACTGAGTTCTCAAAACTCGTTTATTGTCACTTTTCAGCTTTTAACTATACACACATACACACAGGTATCCAGGTCGGAAGTAGCCCCCTTCCTCCGTGCTCCCTCTCCTCTTATAGGGCACGGTCACTGGGGAAGACACACAAACACAGGTTAATTCCTGTCAGGTGCAGTGATTCCACCACTTACCTTCCCTGACTCCGCCCTCCATTCACAGACTGACGCTTGACCACGCCCCCGCTGCCACATACCCCCACCGCCTGACTCAGGCCGGGCAGCCGTCTGGCCTGCAGCTGACTCTTCCCCCCCCCCGACGGGAGAAGAAGTCCACCACAACCATCTGCGCCCCTTGCCTGTGGACCACCTCGAACTTAAACAGCTAGAGTAGCAGATACCAATGGGTGATCCGCGCGTTGGCATCCTTCATGCGGTGGAGCCACTGCAGGGGCGCGTGGTCCGATCAGAGGGTGAAAGGGCACCCCAGCAGATAGTAGTGGAGGGCGAGAACCGCCCACTTGATGGCGAGGCATTCCTTCTCTATGGTGCTGTACATGCCCTCGCGCACTGACAGCTTGCGGCTGATGTACAGCACTGGACAGTCCTCCCCCTCCACCTCCTGGGACAGAACAGCCCCCAGCCCTCTGTCCGATGCATCCATCTGTAAAACAAAGGGGAGAGAAAAGTCAGGGGAGTGTAACAGTGGCCCCCCACACAGTGCAGCCTTTACCTTAGAGAAAGCCCTCTGGCATTGCTCCGTCCACTGGACCGGATCTGGTGCCCCAATTTTAGTGAGATCAGTCAGCGGGCTGGTGACGTCCGAATAATTAGGTATAAACCTACAATAGTAGCCAGCCAGCCCCAGGAACTGTCTCACCCCCTTTTTGGTCTTGGGCCTTGGGCAGGCCGCAATCGCTGCTGTCTTATTGATTTGGGGACGCACCTGCCCATTGCGCAAGTGGAAGCCCAGATACCATACTTCCACCTGCCCAATCGCACACTTCTTCGGGTTGGCTGTGAGACCCGCTCGCCTCAGCGACCCCAGGACGGCCCTCAGGTGTTTTAGGTGCCACGGCCAGTCATTATTATAAATAATAATGTCATCCAAGTATGTGGCCGCATAGGTGGCATGGGGGCGGAGGACCCTATCCATAAGCCACTGGAACGTAGTGGGTGCCCCAAACAGCCCAAACGGAAGTGTGACGAACTGGTGTAAGCTAAACAGTGTGGAAAAGGCCGTTTCCTCTCGGGATAGTGGAGTCAAGGGGATATGCCAATATCCCTTTGTCAAATCCAGTGTCGAATAAAAACAAGCCGTGCCTAGTCGATCAAGCAACTTGTCAATACGAGGCATTGGGTATGCGTCAAATTTAGACACCGCATTGACTTTTCTGTAGTCCACACAGAACTGGACCGACCCGTTGGCCTTGGGAACCAAGACCACTGGACTGCTCCAGTCACTGTGGGACTCCTCGACAATGCCCATTTCAAGCATGGTCTCGAGTTCTTCTCGAACCACCTTTTTCTTGTGGGACCTCTCGCACTGTGAAAAGCAGGGGTTCGAGCCATTTATCCCAGTTATGTGCGTCCTCGCTTACAAATTTTTTAATTATGTTTTTGAGGGTGCGATTAAACCGTTCGACTAAGCTGTCTGTTTGTGGGTGATAAATGCTGGTGCGGATCGGCTTGATTCCCAATAACCCATACAGTTCGCGCAGTGTGCATGACATGAACGTAGTTCCTTGATCAGTCAGAATCTCTTTGGGGATTCCGACTCAGGAGATAACATGGAAGAGCGATTCCGCAATACTACGTGCCAAGATATTGTGGAGCGGCACCGCTTCCGGATATCGCATTGCATAGTCCACCAAAACTAAAATAAAGCGATACCCTTGTGTTGACCGATCTAATAGCCCGACGAGATCCATCTCAATTCTTTCGAACGGGGTCTCGATTAATGGTAGAGGGCGCAAAGGCGCTTTTGTGATGGCCGCTGGATTTACTAACTGGCATTCGCGGCATGCCGTACACCACCTACCGACATCGCCGCGAATCCCTGGCCAATAGAACCGGGCCATTATTCGGGCTAGTGTCTTATCCTGCCCTAAGTGTCCAGCCATGGGATTAAAGTGAGCCGCCTGGAATACCAATTCCCGGCGGCTCTTTGGAATTAAAAGCTGCATGACTCACTCTTTAGTTTGAGTGTCCTGCGTCACTTGGTATAACCTATCCTTAATAATGGAAAAATGGGGGGAAGACGGGGTGGCGTTTGGCTGGAGCGTTTGACCATCGATTACTCTCACTTGGTCAAACGCATGCCGCAGAGACTCGTCTCGTGATTGCTCTAACGGAAAATCCGCGAGGGATTCCCCAAGAGAGGGAGGAGGAGCCTGCTGCTCCTCACTCTGACGTGGTGATGACGTAGACGGCTCTGTGACAGCTGCTCCCGCCAACGCCACTCCGGGACCTCCCCCCGCTAAACTACGGCAGGACCCACTCTCCACTAAGTGGGTCATTAAATCCCGAAATCCCGGCCAATCAGTCCCCAAAATTATGGAGTGGGTGAGGCGAGGATTAACCGCCGCCTGAACTCTAAATTTCTCCCCTCGAAACAGAATGTGGACTGACACTAAAGGATAGTTGTGAACATCCCCATGCACACACAACACCTTCACCAATTGTGCTCTCCCCAATGCCTCGTTTTGCACCAGGCTTTGGTGGATTGAGGTCTGATTACAGCCGGAATCCACCAAAGCCTGATACGTATCCCCTTGGATACTCACCGGTATGCGATACGCTCCGGCCCGATTGAGGGCAGTTCCTGGCGCGTCGGGGATCCGGACCACCGCGCCCACCTCCATCGCCGAGCACTGATGCTGGAGGTGCCCCGGCTCCCCGCAGCGCCAGCACACCGGCCCGGGCTCTCTCTTTGCACCGGTGTTCCGGATATCACTCACCTGAGGGGGGGAAGACACAGACACGGAAGTAGGAAATGGTAGAACACCACGTGTGTGGAGAGCTGGCTGGGGTGGAGCCGGCCCCTGCCTCCGCAGTGGGGGAATGGGGCAAGGGAGAGGAACAGAAGGGGAGAGAGAGGGGAGGGGAGAAGGGGAGACACGCTGTCCTGCCGTTGGAACAGCCGCCATATGGTCCTCTGCCAGCTCAATGGCCTGATCCAGCGACGCCGGGCAATGGCACTGGACCCACTCCGCGGTTCCTTCTGGAAGTCGAGCGACAAACTGCTCCAGCGCCACCAGATCAATGATCTCCTCGGCATCGCGGTTGTCGGCCCTCAGCCACCAGTGGCAGGCGTCCCAGAGTTGCTGGCCAAACGCGAATGGCCGGCCGACCTCCTCCAGGTGCAGTGCGCGGAAGCGCTGCCGCTGCTGCTCCGGAGTGCGACCCACACGCTGGAGGACGGCCCTGCGGAGGTCCGCGTACACCAGCCGGCTGTCAGCGGGGAGCTATAGTGCGACCAGCTACGCCTCACTCGTGAGCAGGGGGAGGAGGCATGCCGCGCGCTGTTCCACCGGCCAATACCATGCCTCTGCTGCCTGCTCAAAGAGAGCGAGGAAGGCCTCGGGGTCGTCGTGCAGGCCCATCTTCGTCAGGGTGAGGTGGGACGGGCCCGCGGCGGTGGAGGTGGTGGACCCCGCCAATGCGAGTAGGTGCCGGAACGCCTGGCGAGCTTCCTACTGTGCCAGCACCAGGGCCTCAAACCTTTGCTCCTGTTCTTCCCGGAGGGCAACCAGCGCCTGGTGCTGGCTCTGTTGGGCTGTGGCAAGGGCATGGATCAGGCCCTTGAAGGGGGAGGACTCCATGGGGCTGTTCTCTCCTGCGCTCCATCCCAGGTTTCAGCACCACTGTAGCAAGTGTTCTAGGTGGGTGGAGCACAGAAGCACGGCAGGCCAGAACTGAGTTCTCAAAACTCGTTTATTGTCGCTTTTCAGCTTTTAACTATACACACACACACACACACACACACACACACACACAGGTATCCAGGTCGGGAGTAGCCCCCTTCCTCTGTGCTCTCTTATAGGGCACGGTTATTGGGGAAGACACACAAACACAGGTTAATTCCCCTCAGGTGCAGTGATTCCGCCACTTACCTTCCCTGACTCCGCCCTCCATTCACAGACCGATGCTTGACCACGCCCCTGCTGCTACACTGACCTTGAACCCTGTCAGCTGTCCAATTATTGGCCGATATCAAACCTTCCCTTTATCTCCATGATCCTAGAAAAAGCTGTGGCACAGCAATTATGTTCATATTTACATAGGAATAACATCCATGAAATGTATCAGTCAGGATTTAGACCTCAACATAGCACAGAGACAGCACTGGTTAAAGTAATAAATGACCTACTGTTGGCGTCTGAGCAGGGCTGTGTCTCACTGCTTGTGTTGCTTGAACTTCGTGCAGCATTTGATACCATTCTTTTGGATTGTCTAGAAAATGTGGGAGTTAAGGGAATGGCCCTTTCCTGGCTCAGCTCTTATTTAACTGATCGTTGTCAGTGTGTTGATGTAAATGGTGATTTTTCTAGACATACTGAAGTAAAGTTTGGTGTTCCACAAGGTTCTGTCTTAGGCCCACTGCTTTTTTCATTATATATGTTACCTCTGGGTGATATCATTGTAAGCATGGTATTAGTTTCCACTGTTATGCTGATGACACACAGTTGTTCATTTCTGCAAAACCAGATGAGAGACACCAGCTTAATAGAACTGACGAATGTGTAAAGGACATTAGACACTGGATGCTTGTTAACTTCCTTCTGCTGAACTCTGACAAGACAGAAGTACAACCCCAATTCCAAAAAAGTTGGGACAAAGTACAAATTGTAAATAAAAACAGAATGCAATCATTTACAAATCTCAAAAACTGATATTGTATTCACAATAGAACATAGACAGCATATCAAATGTCAAAAGTGAGACATTTTGAAATTTCATGCCAAATATTGGCTCATTTGAAATTTCATGACAGCAACACATCTCAAAAAAGTTGGGACAGGGGCAATAAGAGGCTGGAAAAGGTAAAGGTACAAAAAAGGAACAGCTGGAGGACCAAATTGCAACTCATTAGGTCAATTGGCAATAGGTCATTAACATGACTGGGTATAAAAAGAGCATCTTGGAGTCGCAGTGGATCTCAGAAGTAAAGATGGGAAGAGGATCGCTCTAGTGGTTCGTGTGGATGGGTGGAGCACAGAAGACGGCAGGACAGAGATCGGGTTGACAGAGCATTTTATTGTCACACTTTTCAGTCTAACAACTGGTGTGCACTTTACAGACACACACACACACACACACACACTCGGCGTCTGGTTTGGGAAGAGCTCCCCTGCTCTCTGCTCTCCCTCTTTAAATAGGGCGCGGTCACTGGGAAGACACACACAAACACAGGTTAATTGACCTCAGGTGTAGTGATTCTGCCACTTACCTTCCCTGACTCCGCCCTCCTGTCATAGACCGGCGCTTGACCACGCCCCCACTGCCACATACCCCAACCACCCGACTCAGGCCAGGCGGCCATCTGGCCTGCAGCCGACCCCCCCCCCCTTGATGGGAGAGGAAGTCCGCCACGACCATCTGTGCCCCCGGCCTGTGGACCACCTTGAAATTAAAGGGTTGGAGTGCCAGATACCAACGGGTGATCCACGCATTGGCATCCTTCATGCGGTGGAGCCACTGGAGGGGCGCGTGGTCCGAACAGAGGGTGAAAGGGCACCCCAGCAGGTAGTAACGGAGGGCGAGGACTGCCCACTTGATGGCCAGACACTCTTTTTCTATGGTGCTATAGCGCCCCTCATGCACCGACAGCTCCTACTGATGTATAGGACTGGGCGGTCCTCCCCCTCCACCTCCTGGGACAAAACCGCCCCCAGCCCTCTGTCCGATGCATCGGTCTGCAACATAAAGGGGAGAGAAAAGTCAGGGGAGTGTAAAAGTGGCCCCCCACACAGTGCAGCCTTTACCTCAGAGAAAGCCCGCTGGCATTGCTCCGTCCACTGGACCGGATCTGGTGCCCTCTTTTTAGTGAGATCAGTCAGTGGGCTGGTGACGTCCAAATAATTAGGTATAAACCTACGGTAATAGCCAGCCAGCCCCAGGAACTGTCTCACCCCCTTTTTGGTCTTGGGCCTCAAGCAGGCCGCAATTGCTGCCATCTTATTAATTTGGGGACGCACCTGCCCGTTGCCCAAGTGGAAGCCCAGATACCGTACTTCCACCCGCCCAATCGCACACTTCTTTGGGTTGGCTGTGAGCCCCGCTCACCTCAGCGACCTAAGGACGGCCCTCAGATGTTCGAGGTGCCTCGGCCAGTTATTACTATAGACGATGATGTCATCTAGGTAAGCAGCCACATAAGTGGCGTGGGGGCGGAGGACCCTGTCCATCAGCCACTGAAATGTAGTGGGCGCCCCAAACAGCCCAAAAGGAAGTGTGACGAATTGGTGTAATCCGAACGGTGTGGAAAAGGCTGTTTTTTCTCGGGATAGTGGAGTCAAGGGGAACTGCCAGTATCCCTTTGTCAAATCCACTGTCAAATAAAAGTGAGCCGTGCCTAGTCGATCGAGCAACTCATCGATCCGAGGCATTGGGTACGTGTCAAATTTAGACACCACGTTGACTTTTCTATAGTCCACACAGAACCGGACCGACGCATCGGCCTTGGGTACCAAGACCACCGGGCTGCTCCAGTCACTGTGGGACTCCTCGACAATGCCCATTTCGAGCATGGCCTCGAGTTCTTCCCGAACCACCTTTTTTTGTGTTCGGGTAGCCTGTAAGGGCGGCTATGCACTACCACCCCCGGGGGCATCTCTATGTGGTGCTCTATGAGGTTAGTGCGACCGGGCAGGGGCGAGAACACATCCGAAAATTCGGTCTGCAACTGGGCGACCTCCGCGAATTGGGTCGGGGAGAGGTGGTCTCCACAGGGGACCGGAGGGATACATGATGCCAATGCCCCTTTTTGAACCTCCGGCCCCAGCTCCGCCTTCTCTGGAACCACCGACACCAACGCCACAGGGACCTCCTCATTCCAGAGTTTAAGCAGATTGAGGTGGTAAATCTGTAGTGCCCCACCCCTGTCCATTCGCCTCACCTCCTAGTCGACGTCCCCGACTCGCCGTGTGACCTCAAAGGGTCCTTGCCACTTGGCAACCAATTTGGAGCTCGATGTGGGCAACAGTACGAGTACTTTATCTCCCGGTGCGAACTCTCTAAGGCGAGTACCCTTGTTGTACAGGCGGGTTTGTCGTTCTTGGGCCTGCCGCAAATTCTCCTGGGTTAGGTGGGTGAGGGTGTGGAGTTTTGCACGCAGGTCCATAACGTATTGAATTTCGTTTTTGCTTTGTGAAGGTCCCTCCTCCCAATTTTCCCGCAGCACATCTAGAATGCCGCGCGGCTTACGCCCATATAATAATTTGAATGGCGAGAACCCCGTGGAGGCTTGGGGACCTCTCACACTGAAAACAGCAAGGGCTCGAGCCACTTATCCCAATTACGTGTGTCCTCACTTACGAATTTTTTAATGATATTCTTGAGGGTGCGGTTGAACCGTTCAACTAAATCGTCCGTTTGTGGGTGATATACCCTGGTGAGGATCGGCTTAATCCCCAGAAACCCATACAGTTCGTGCAGTGTCCGTGACATAAACGTGGTGCCTTGATCAGTCAGAATCTCTTTCGGGATTCCAACTCGGGAGATAACACGGAAGCGCGCCTCCGCAATACTGCGTGCTGAGATATTGCGCAGAGGCACGGCTTCCGGGTATCGTGTTGCATAGTCCACCAGAACTAATATAAAGTCGTACCCTCGTGTTGACCGATCTAATGGCCTGACGAGATCCATCCCAACTCTTTCAAACGGGGTCTCGATTAATGGTAGAGGGCGCAAAGGCGCTTTTGGAATGGCCGCTGGATTTACTAACTGGCATTCGCAGCACACTGTACACCACCTACGAACGTCGCCGTGAATCCCCGGCCAATAGAATCGGGCCATTATTCGGGCTAGTGTCTTATCCTGCCCTAGGTGTCCAGCCATGGGATTAAAGTGAGCCACCTGGAATACCAATTCCCGGCGGCCCTTTGGAATTAAAAGCTGCGTGACTCGCTCTTTCGTCTGAGTGTCCTGCATTACTCGGTATAATCTATCCTTCATAATAGAGAAATAGGGGAAGGATGGGGTGGCATTCGGTGGGAGCGTTTGACCATCGATTACTCTCACTTGGTCAAATGCATGCCGCAGAGTCTCGTCTCGCGACTGTTCTAATGGGAAATCCGCGAGGGATTCCCAGAGAGAGAGAGGAGGAGCCTCTGGCTCCTCACTCTGATGCGGAGGTGACGTAGACGGCTCTGTGACAGCTGCTCCCGCCAAGGCAACACCGGGACCTCCCCCTGCTGAAGTACGGCAGGACCCACTCTCCACTAAACGGCTCATCAACTCCCCGAATCCCGGCCAATCAGTCCCCAAAATTATCGAGTGGGTGAGGCGAGGAGTAACTGCCGCCTTTACTATGAATTTTTCCCCTCGGAAAAAAATGTGGACCAACACCAAAGGGTAGCTGTGAACATCCCCATGCACACACAACACCTTCACCCCCTGTGCTCCCCCAATGCCTCGTTTTGCACCAGGCTTTGGTGAATTGAGGTTTGATTACACCCAGAATCCACCAACGCCTTATATGTATCCCCTTGAATACTCACCGGTATGCGATATGCTCCAACCCGATCGAGGGCAGCTTCTGGTGCGTTGGGGATCCAAACCACCGCGCCCACCTCCATTGCCATGCACTGCTGTTGGAGGTGGCCCGGCTCCCCACAGCGCCAGAAACCGGCCAGGGCTTCCTCTCTGCAGCGGTGTTCTGGGGCTCACTCACTCGAGGGGGGGAGAGACAGACACAGAAGGGAGAAACGGGAGGGCACCGCGGGTGCAGCGGGCCGGCTGGGGTGGCACCAGCCCCCGCCTCCACGGTGGGGGAATGGGGCGAGGACAGGACACAGGAGGAGGGAGAGAGAGAGAGAGAGAGAGAAGAGGAGAGAAGAGAAGAGGCTGTCTGCTGTCCTGCCGCCAGAACAGCTGCCAAATGGTCCTCCGCCAGCTCGATGGCCTGATCCAGTGATGCCGGGCGGTGGCACTGGACCCACTCCGCGGTTCCTGTTGGCAAGCGCATGATGAACTGCTCCAGCAACACCTGGTCGACGATCTCCTCGGCGTCGCAGCTGTTGGCCCTCAGCCACCACCAGCAGGCATCCTGGAGTTGCTGGCCAAACGTAAATGGCCGGCCGACTTCCTCCAAGCGCAAAGCGCGGAAGCGCTGGTGCTGCTGTTTGGAGGTGCGACCCACATGCTGGAGGATGGCCCAGCGAAGGTCCGCGTAGGCCAGCCGGCGGTCAGCAGGGAGCTGTAGCGCGGCCAGCTGCGTCTCTCCTGTTAGCAGGGGGAGGAGGCGCGCCGCGCGCTGATCCATCGGCCACCCCGAGGTCTCCGCGACTTGCTCAAAGAGTGTGATTAAAACCTCGGGGTCATCCTGTGGGCCCATCTTTGTCAGGGTGAGGGGGGACAGGCCTGCAGTGGAAGCGTCGGTAGTCCCCGTCGACGCGAGGAGGTGCTGGAACGCCCGACAATCCTCTTGCTGGGCCAACACCAGGGCCTCGAAACGCTGCTCCTTACAGAGCGTGACTAGCGCCTGGTGCTGGCTTAGCTGGGCCGTGGCAAGGGCGTGGACCAGGTTGGCGAACGGGGAAGACTCCATGGGGCGGTTTGGTGTCTGTGCTCCAGTCCTGGGTTTCGGCACCACTGTAGCGGTTCATGTGGATGGGTGGAGCACAGAAGACGGCAGGACAGAGATCAGGTTGACAGAGCATTTTATTGCCACACTTTTCAGTCTAACAACTGGTGTGCACTTTACAGACATAAACACACACACACACACACACACACACACACACACTCAGCGTCTGGTTCGGGAAGAGCTCCCCTGCTCTCTGCTCTCCCTCTTTAAATAGGGCGCGGTCACTGGGAAGACACACACAAACACAGGTTAATTGACCTCAGGTGTAGTGATTCTGCCACTTACCTTCCCTGACTCCGCCCTCCTGTCATAGACCGGCGCTTGACCACGCCCCCACTGCCACAATCGCCAATCCCCCTAATTCTGCACCGACAAATAGTGGAGCAATATCAGAAAGGAGTTCGACAGTGTAAAATTGCAAAGAGTTTGAACATATCATCATCTACAGTGCATAATATCATCAAAAGATTCAGAGAATCTGGAAGAATCTCTGTGCATAAGGGTCAAGGCCGGAAAACCATACTGGGTGCCCGTGATCTTCGGGCCCTTAGATGGCACTGCATCACATACAGGCATGCTTCTGTATTGGAAATCACAAAATGGGCTCAGGAATATTTCCAGAGAACATTATCTGTGAACACAATTCACCATGCCATCCACCGTTGCCAGCTAAAACTCTATAGTTCAAAGAAGAAGCCGTATCTAAACATGATCCAGAAGCACAGACGTCTTCTCTGGGCCAAGGCTCATTTAAAATGGACTGTGGCAAAGTGGAAAACTGTTCTATGGTCAGACAAATAAAAATTTGAAGTTCTTTATGGAAATCAGGGCCGCCGTGTCATTCGAACTAAAGAGGAGAAGGACGACCCAAGTTGTTATCAGTGCTCAGTTCAGAAGCCTGCATCTCTGATGGTATGGGGTTGCATTAGTGTGTGTGGCATGGGCAGCTTGCACATCTGGAAAGACACCATCAATGCTGAAAGGTATATCCAGGTTCTAGAGCAACATATGCTCCCATCCAGATGACGTCTCTTTCAGGGAAGACCTTGCATTTTCCAACATGACAATGCCAAACCACATACTGCATCAATTACAGCATCATGGCTGCGTAGAAGAAGGGTCCGGGTACTGAACTGGCCAAGCTGCAGTCCAGATCTTTCATCCATAGAAAACATTTGGCACATCATAAAATGGAAGATACGACAAAAAAGACCTAAGACAGTTGAGCAAATAGAATCCTACATTAGACAAGAATGGATTAACATTCCTATCCCTAAACTTGAGCAACTTGTCTCCTCAGTCCCCAGATGTTTACAGACTGTTGTAAAGAGAAAAGGGGATGTCTCACAGTGGTAAACATGGCCTTGTCCTAACTTTTTTGAGATGTGTTATTGTCATGAAATTTAAAATCACCTAATTTTTCTCTTTAAATGATACATTTTCTCAGTTTAAACATTTGATATGTCATCTATGTTCTATTCTGAAAAAAATATGGAATTTTGAAACTTCTACATCATTACATTCCATTTTTATTTACAATTTGTACTTTGTCCCAACTTTTTTGGAATCGGGGTTGTACTTGTACTAGGACCACATGAAGCTAGAAGTAGGTTTTCTGATTACACAGTAACTCTGGATTGCCCATCTGTTTCTTCATGTGCAGCAGTAAAAGACCTCGGGGTGGTTATTGACCCCAGTCTTTCATTTGAAACTCATATCGATAACATTACCCAGATAGCTTTCTTTCATCTCAGAAATGTTGCTAAGATTCTTCTTATTTGGCTGCTCCCAATTAGGGGTCGCCACAGCGGATGTTTTGTCTCCATTGCTCCCTGTCTTCCGCATCCTTCTCTCCCACACCTGCCATTTTCATGTCCTCTCTCACCACATCCATGTATCTCCTCTTTGGCCTTCCTCATTTTTGTGTGCCTGGCAGCTCCATCCTCAACATTCTCCTTCCAACATGCTCTGCATCTCTTCTCAGGATGTGCCCATACCATCTCAGTCTCATCTCTCTTAGCTTAATTCCCAAGCTCTCCACATGTGCTGTCCCTCTGATGTGCTCGTTCCTTATCCTGTCCAACCTTGTCACTCCCATTGCAAACCTTAACATCCTCAACTCCGCCACCTCCAACTTTGCCTCCTGTCTCTTCGTTAAGGGTATGGTCTCCAATCCATACATCATAGCTGGTCTCACTACTGTCTTATACATCTTACCTTTCACGTTTGCTGGGACTTTCCCATCACAAATGACTCCTGAAATCCTTCTCCAACTGCTCCACCCTGCCTGCACTCTCTTTCTCACCTCACTATCGCAGCCCCCATTTTCCTCCACAGTTGACCCCAGGTACTTGAATTCACCAACTTTCTTTACGTCTCCTCCTTGCATCTTCACTACACTCTCATTCCCATTCTCACTGATGCACATGTATTCTGTTTTGCTACTGCTCACCTTCATTCCTCTTCGTTCCAATGCATACCTCCATCTCTCCAAACCCAACTCAACCTCCTTTCCACTTTCACCACATATCACAATATCATCCGCAAACATCATGTTCCATGGTGAATCTTGTCTCATTTTGTGCGGACTCCACTAGACAGAGGAGACAGACCAGAGCGATGCACTGCGCTCATTGCCAAGTTGCTGGGCCAGTATCAAATTGACATAGCAGCCTTGAGTGAGACCAGATTCGCTGGAGAAACACAGCTTGAGGAGATAGGTGGAGGCTACACCTTCTACTGTGTCGGGAAGCCTAAAGATGCCCCAAGGACCTCTGGTATCGGATTTGCTATTTGCACCAAGCTTGCAAGAAAGCTTGATAGCCTACCTTGTGGGATTAACAATCGACTGATGACCTTGCATCTCAAGCTCACAAAGGACTGCTTTGCCACCATCATTAGTGCTTATGCTCCTACTATGACTAACCCTGATGATGTCAAGGAAGCCTTCTATGAGGATCTCAACCATGTCCTCTCGGAAGTGAACAGCAAGGACAAGCTAATCATCCTTGGAGACTTTAATGCATGAGTTGGAGTTGATTACTCCTCCTGGCCAAATGTCTTAGGACGCCATGGCACTGGAAAGTGCAACTCCAATGGACTGATGCTACTGTAACCCCCATAAATTTAACACATATTTAACTATATTGTTTAAATTCATTTGGTTATAGTTTCATCTCACATTTCCCATAATGAAGTTACATTTACTTAGATTTCACAAGTATTCAGTGCAATCAAATTATAAATGTTGTTGCTGTTGCACTAAAAGTCCAAAAGTGGCGGTATATGCCGATAGAATAAGCTTTTTTCCCAGTAGTTAAGTGGAGGGCAGAGAAGGGGGAGGGGATAAAAAGTAGTATGCAGAAGAAGGAGACGGAGTCCAGCACGTGCAGTTGAGCTACAGAGAGTGAGAAAAAAGTTATTTTAAGTTGATGAAGTTCCGTGTTATTGTTCAGTAGATAATTACTCTTTTTGTCGGGACGTTTTGGTTGCTGAGGGACGAGAGGAGGATCAATATTCGAAGTTGTTTAATTCTCTGGTTGTTTTTTTTTTGTTGGTTGCTTTCTGAAGAAGAGAACGACAAAGAGCGAGCGGGAGGTGTGTCGAGGATCCTGCCATTGCATGTGTGGAGAGAGAGAGAGAGAGAGAGAGAGTCTCGAGTGGATGCTCTGGGATGCATTGGATTTCCACATAAAGAATCAGATAAGCTTGCGCAAAGAGAATAAAAGACTAAAAAAAGAGGCTCCTAACTAAACTAAATCTGACTAGTTGACTAACTGACTTGACTCAACAGAACTGCACTTGCAAAGAAAAGAAAAGGACAATTATCTTAATTATCTAATGCAGAAGGATTATAAAAGAAACTGATTGTGATACTACCTAAGGAACGAACTGTAGAGGTGGACACTCTAATTTTGTTGTTTTTTATCACTTTGACGTGAATACCGAATTGAAAGTTACCATTGGAATTGAAAAGCGGTGACCAAAGTGGTATACAGGTAGTCGTCGACTTACGACTGCATTTGGTTATGACTGACTGGTCATAAACCAATTTGGTCGTATGCCGGCCTATGTTAAATGAATGTAAGTATATTGTGATGTGTAATGATATTGTAATCATCTTAAAGTCTTATTTTATCAACATTTTCTTATTTCATTACCTTGGCTCATTATTTGGTTTAAGTCAAACACTGCATACTACACTGCGTACAGTACAATTCATTTAATATGTGCAAAACAAAAAATATGAAATACAGGTGTGAAAAATAGAAAACATTTAAGTTTGAAACATACCAAAATACAAATGTAAAACATAGCAAAATACAAAACTTAGTGACCGCTGGCATCACTGGTGCTTGGGTGTGGGTCGTCTATGTCATCATCAGCTGTTGTGGGTCATCTACATCATCATCAGGGTGTGGGCTGGTGGGAGGATTTGCTCGTTTCATAAACCAGGAGCTGGGGCAGAAACTTTTATATGCGGCGAGAGGCTGGATGCTGGGCGCTGCCAGGAGCTGGGTCGGAAACTGTCGTATGCTCAGCTAACTCAGCTGGGAAACACTTTCCAGTCATAACCAGACGGTCATAAAGTCGATCAGTCGTAAGTTGCATGGGTCGTAAGTCGACGACTACCTGTATTTCTGTTGATCCATTTTTTTTTTTATTTCAAGTGAATCTAAGTTAACATTTAAAAAGATAAAGGGGAAGCATCTTGGTTTATTCAGTTATTTAATTATTTAATTTATTTTGTGAAATAAATGTACTGTTGGCAGCACGGTGGTGTAGTGGTTAGCGCTGTCGCCTCACAGCAAGAAGGTCCGGGTTCGAGCCCCGTGGCCAGCGAGGGCCTTTCTGTGCGGAGTTTGCATGTTCTCCCCATGTCCGTGTGGGTTTCCTCCGGGTGCTCCGGTTTCCCCCACAGTCCAAAGACATGCAGGTTAGGTTAACTGGTGACTCTAAATTGACCATAGGTGTGAATGTGAATGGTTGTCTGTGTCTATGTGTCAGCCCTGTGATGACCTGGCGACTTGTCCAGGGTGTACCCCGCCTTTCGCCTGTAGTCAGCTGGGATAGGCTCCAGCTTGCCTGTGACCCTGTAGAAGGATAAAGCGGCTAGAGATAATGAGATGAGAAATGTACTGTTTTTTTTCCATTCTACATTGTTGCCTTTGTGTTTTGCTTACCATCCTCCTTATCAGGCCTATGTGTGTGATGATTATGTAATTGTTTATTTAACAATTGGCTAATTGGCTCATTTCAAGTAGTGGTTACACTACTATCGCTGTGTGCCCAGCACATGCTGTCCATCACCAACACAATCTTCCAGCAAGCGGATAAGTTTAAGAACACATGGATGCATCCTCGATCAAGGCAGTGGCATATGCTGGACTATGTTATAGTGTGCCAAAGAGACAGATGTGATGTTCACAGCACACGCTGCATGAGAAGAGCAGATTGCTGGTCCAATCATCACCTGCTCCGGAGCAAGATGAACATAAACCTAGCTTGGAAAAAGAAGACAGCTAGGGATAAACCCCCCCTGGAAACTGAACATTGATCAGCTTATCACCAACAAAGAAGCACTACAGCAGAGACTCCAGAAATCCCTGTCTAACATCGAGCAGGAGCAAGACAACTTGGAAGAGGAATGGAGGACCTTCCGAGAGGCCACCTCCAGTGCCGCAGCTGATACCCTTGGTTTCATAAAGAGGAGACACCAAGACTGGTTTGATGAGAATGAAAAAGGTATCCAGAAGCTCATTGACAAGATGCATAAGGCACACAAAGATCACCTTGATGACAATACCAACAGCAAGAAGAAACAGGACTACCAGCAGGCGAGGCAACTTCTCCAGCAGAAACTGTGGAAGATGAAGAACAACTGGTGGGAAAGAAAGGCTGAGGAGTTACAAGCAGCAGCTGACAACCACGACATGAAGACATTTCATGATGGCCTTCGCACCATTTATGGACCCAAGGCATCTGGTTCAACCCCAGTAAGATCTTCTGACCAGTCCACCTTGCTGACCCAGAAAACCGACATCCTTGCATGATGGGCAGAGCATTTCAGCAGTGTCCTGAACAGAGAATCAACCATTTCCGAAGAGGCGATTGTGACCCTGCCACAACTACCAACGAAGGAATTGATGGCAGTCCCCCCAACCAGTGCCGAGGTTGCCAAGGCTTTGAAACAGACAACACCTGGAAAGGCACCAGGAGCAGATGGAATTCCTGCTGACATCTACAAGAATGGAGGTGATGTGCTTGTGGAGAAACTGACGTCCCTGTTCAGGTCCATCTGGGAAGTGGGAGAAGTCCCACAAGACTTTAAGGATGCATCCATAGTGCACATCTACAAGGGGAAGAGGGATAAGACATCCTGCAACAATCATTGTGGGATATCACTTCTGTGCATAGCTGGGAAAGTTCTTGCCAGAGTCATCCTCAACCGACTCATTATAAACATCGCTGAGACCATTGTTCCTGAATTGCAATGTGGATTTCGCACTGGTAGAGGCACCAGCGACATGGTTTTTAGACACTATTTGTCGGCACAGAATTAGGGGGATTGGTGATCCTCTTCCCATCTTTACTTCTGAGAGCCGCTGCCACTCCAAGATGCTCTTTTAATACCCAGTCATGTTAATGACCTATTGCCAATTGACCTAATGAGTTGCAATTTGGTCCTCCAGCTGTTCCTTTTTTGTACCTTTAACTTTTCCAGCCTCTTATTGCCCTGTCCCAACTTTTTTGAGATGTGTTGCTGTCATGAAATTTCAAATGAGCCAATATTTGGCATGAAATTTCAAAATGTTTCACCTTCGACATTTGATATGTTGTCTATGTTCTATTGTGAATACAATATCAGTTTTTGAGATTTGTAAATTATGGCATTCCATTTTTATTTACAATTTGTACTTTGTCCCAACTTTTTTGGAATTGGGGTTGTACAAGACCACTGATAATCTCCCTCGATCTGGGGCTCCACGCAAGATCTCACCCCGTGGGGTAAAAATGATCACAAGAATGGTGAGCAAAAATCCCAGAACCACATGGGGGGACCTAGTGAATGACCTGCAGAGAGCTGGGACCAAAGTAACAAAGGCTACCATCAGTAACACACTACGCCGCCAGGGACTCAAATCCTGCAGTGCCAGATGTGTCCCCCTGCTTAAGCCAGTACATGTCCAGGCCCGTCTGAAGTTTGCTAGAGAGCATTTGGATGATCCAGAAGAGAATTGGGAGAATGTCATATGGTCAGATGAAACCAAAATAGAACTTTTTGGTAAAAACTCAACTTGTCGTGTTTGGAGGAGAAAGAATGCTGAGTTGCATCCAAAGAACACCATACCTACTGTGAAGCATGGGGGTGGAAACATCATGCTTTGGGGCTGTTTTTCTGCAAAGGGACCAGGACGACTGATCCGTGTAAAGGAAAGAATGAATGGGGCCATGTATCGTGAGATTTTGAGTGAAAACCTCCTTCCATCAGCAAGGGCATTGAAGATGAACCATGGCTGGGTCTTTCAGCATGACAATGATCCCAAACACACCGCCCGGGCAACGAAGGAGTGGCTTCGTAAGAAGCATTTCAAGGTCCTGGAGTGGCCTAGCCAGTCTCCAGATCTCAACCCCATAGAAAATCTTTGGAGGGAGTTGAAAGTCCGTGTTGCCCAGCAACAGCCCCAAAACATCACTGCTCTAGAGGAGATCTGCATGGAGGAATGGGCCAAAATACCAGTAACAGTGTGTGAAAACCTTATGAAGACTTACAGAAAACGTTTGACCTCTGTCATTGCCAACAAAGGGTATATAACAAAGTATTGAGATGAACTTTTGTTATTGACCAAATACTTATTTTCCACCATAATTTGCAAATAAATTCTTTAAAAATCAGACAATGTGATTTTCTGGATTTTTTTTCTCATTTTGTCTCTCATAGTTGACGTATACCTATGATGAAAATTACAGGCCTCTCTCATCTTTTTAAGTGGGAGAACTTGCACAATTGGTGACTGACTAAATACTTTTTTGCCCCACTGTACATGTCAGTCCTGAGATCGAGATGCTGACCTCTTCTGCTCCTCAGACCTACCTGATGCCCTATGTCTGGCTGGAGTCTCATCACATTGCTCCTGTGGAGGACGGCCCCATATGGACAGTTGAAAGTCACACTTGGAAGATGCTCTGGACTCTTACAATAATGCTTTTATGGCTGAGGACTACAGTTGACTTGCTAACTTTAGGACTGCAGTTGTCATGAACAGTTTTGCACTCAAGTTTCCATCAATGAGGAGTTATAACATCAACGAAACTGATTTTGTGTTAAAACTGTTAAAAATGTTATCACAAGGATGGGTTCCTGTTTGAGTCTGGTTCCTCTCGAGGTTTCTTCCTCATGTTGTCTGAGGGAGTTTTCCCTTGTCACTGTTGCCACAAGCTTGCTTATTGGGGATACCGTATATTAGGGATAAAATTAGCTCATGTTTAAAGTCATTAAAATTCTGTAAAGCTGCTTTGTGACAATGTCTATTGTTAAAAGCGTGATAAAAATAAACTTGACTTGACTTGGTTTGTTAGTTTGCCAGTGATCCCTTTTGGACCCCATCTTTAAGGGGGTGGATATGATGGTCCCTGCCCCACTCTGAAGTTGTTGTGGATAAGTTACTGTGTCTCTATTCTCTTTAAGGTAATAGAGGGAGGTGATCATGGCAGCCAGATTTGGAGCACTTGGGATGCCCGCTTCTACAGCTTAAAAGCACAGGTCCACATTGCTTTCTCTCTCTCACTTGGACTGACTCCTTCTGGCAACAGCATATTTTGCTTTGTTTGGGTTTTTTTGTTATATTTAAACTCACCATTTGTAGCCGTGTCCTTTCCTTACTTTGTCATGACCTAGGAGCAGGGTTGTGACACCTGCTCAAGACCAAGTACTGGTGGCCAAACATGTTGTCAAGTCAGTTTATTTTTCTTTAGCACTTTTAAGAACAGGCATTGTCGCAAAATAGCTTTACAGAAAAATAAAGACTTTAAATAGGGGAACTAATTTTATCCCTAATAAATTTATGTATTCTTATGAGTAACTCTGAGGTGATGGTGGCAAGGAAAAACTCCCTCAGACGACATGAGGAAGAAACCTTGAGAGGAACCAGACTTAAAAGAGAACCCATCCTCATCTGGGTGATAACAGATAGCATGATTATAAATAACTCACTTCTATAACTGTCCTATAGAGTCAGAAAGTGCAACTGTGTAACCAGGAAATTCATTATAGTTTTAACTTGAAGTCTGTGTTGTTGAAGTTATCTGCTGTTCACTGATGGAGGCTTGAGTGCAAAACTGTTCATGACAACTGCAGTCCTAAAGTTATCATGGCAGTTGTAGTCCTAAGCCATTGTACCAAAACTGTAAATGTTCAGAGCCATTTTCTAAGTGTTGTAGCGGCCTCTAGCAGTGGAATGTGATACAGATGTGTGGACAACAGGGGTGAGGTGCAAAAAGGTGCTTTTTATTGTCTCAATTGCCAGGTGAGGTAAGCCAGTTAGTGTGTAAAATTCCAGTGAAGGATGGCATGCTGGAGGTTTCTGGGGTGTGAGGAGTGAGAAACTTCCTTTAGGGATGCAGGGGATCCACTTTGTAGTCCTTCCAATGAGACACTGCATTATCTGAGCTGGTATCTGATGAGAGAATCACACAGTGTGTCAGATTAGGCATTTAGGTAGACATACGCTGCCCTTATATACTCTCCTGGAGGCTTGTAGAGGGTGAATGCATGCACCATGATTAGTGCCTGCCAGCCACGCTGCATTAAACTGCTCCTCCCCTCATGTGCACATGAGGTATTGTCTTCTGCTGGTGGTGCTGAACTGCCACTGCTCAGCACGGCGAGTGGGGCACTGTCCTTTCAGCACCATGGTTTGCAGCGCCGTGAGGAGCACCTCCAGAGAGGGCAAAGATGGCTGCCAGCCCACTGTCATGACATTGTATCTTTCAACTGTCCATATGGGGCCATCCTCCACAGCATCGATGTGATGAGAACTTCAACCAGAAGTAGGGCGTCAGGATGAAACAGGCAGGTCTGAAGAGCAGGAGAAGCCAGCATCACTGGTATCTCAGGATTGATGTGTAATGAGAGAGAGAGAGAGGACACAGGTTGATAGGTATGCCCATTATGACCTAATGGTTAAGAACGGTATACAGTACATTGTGTGCTGAATGCAAGCAGGGACTCTGGCAAGACTAACTTTGACAACATAACTAAAAGGGAGAGCCAGAAAGTAACACAGATATGAGGGAGTGCTGGGACATAAAGCAGCAGCTACTCCACTGTCAACAAACCCGAGTGAACACATGAAAGTAGGGGCACGACAGCATCCATACATCCCAGTTTACCAAAACACTCTTTGCCTGAGGACCCGCCAGATCTACTTATTTACCTAATAAAAAGCTATTAACAAAAGGCTTGACTAAACAGATATGTTTTCAGCCTCGACTTAAACACTGAGGCTGTGTCTGAGTCCCAAACATTACTTGGAAGGCTGTTCCATAACTGTGGGGTTTTGTAATAAAAGGCTCTGCCCCCTGCTGTAGCCTTCACTATTTGAGGTACCAACAGATAGCCTGCACCTTTTAATCTAAGCAGATGTGGTGGGTCATAAAAGGCCAGAAGTTCACTCAGGTACTGTAGCACGAGACCATTCAGTGCGTTATAGTTCAATAATAATATTTTATAACCAATGCAAAATTGAATTGAGAGCCAATACAGTGTGGATAAGAAAAAATGTTGACAAGAAAATTGTTGACAGACATTAAGCACAACATCTCCTCATGTACAGTGTGTGCCCAAGCTATGGTGCCCCTGCTAGTAAACTCATGCTGCTACCCTCTCACCAAAGACCATGGTCCCATATTGCCATTTATTTCATCACTGACCTCCCCAAATCCAAAAGAACACTGTAATCATGGTGGTTATTGACAAGCTCTACAAGTCTTTATGCCTCATTCCTCTGCCTGGGCTACCCACAGCCTTTGAAACTGCTGAACTAATTTTAACTATGTGTTCAGATACTTTGGAATACCAGAAGATATTGTCAGTGACCATGACACCCAGTTCACATCACGGGTATGGTCTAGCTTCATGGAACAATCTGCAAGTCAACGTTCTGGTGGAGAGGGCCAACCAAGATTTAGGATGTTCCTACAGTCTTTTTGCTCTGGACACAGTCACTCCCATGAACTTCCTGCATCTTTCTGCTATGCACTTGACTCCATTCCAGTGTGTGCTCAGTTATCAGCCATCTCTGTTCCCATGGAATGCTACTCCCACAGTAGATGAATGGTTTAGGTGGAGTGAGCAAGTGTGGGAGAACACCCAGCAATGTCTGGAACAAGTGGCACAATGGACCAAGCACTTTACTGACTGCCATCAAGGAGAAACCCCTCAGTATAACCTAGGTGATTAGGTTTGGTCATGCATTTGCTGATATCCACCCAGAACTCCATTTTCCACAATGCATCATGGGTTTCAAACAGGGCCACCATGGACTACGGCTCTCAGCATACACACACACTTGCATGCTCATAGTCACCTGACTACTGATCATGCACACCTGTTTGCAATCACCACCATTACATTTAACAACTCTAGCTTCCATTCTCAAACTGCAAAGTAATGATCTGCATAGACATGCCTGAACTTACCAAGCCTTACACACATATACACACTTCTATAATAGAACTTCCATAACTAGAATATTTGAATGGGATCCGGTCCACTGAACACATGTGTAAACCCTCATGTAGTTAGTTCGTCCTTCAATGTCGAAGATGACCATAGTTTCATCTCTGCAATTATCAGTGTTCATTGTTGTGGGTTTAAAGATGGCTGATAAGTCCAATCCTCGCATGGAACGTCCTTCCACATTTCGGACAAGACGGTCTGGATGGAGCTGTTTCTGATGCTTCTCTCTCCTTTCGCTTTGCCCTCTTTTGTTTTGCCAGGCAGATACACTTTTCCTCATGTTTCTTTGCTCCCAAGTTTACTCTAGATCGCCAGGCACTTCGGTCAAGTGCTAGATCTTCCCATGTGTTAGGTTCGATGTGGAACAGCTTGGTGGATACTTTCAGGGAGTCTTTGTACCACTTTTTCTGACCACCTCTAGAGCGTGAGCCATTTTTTAGCTCTCTGTACAAGAGCTGTTTTGGGATTTGGGTGTCATCCATTCTTCTAACATGACCAGCCCAGTGGAGTTGGCCTTAACACAGTATGGTGTCGATGCTGTACATATTGGCACGGCTCAGGACCTCGGTATCTGGAATCTTGTCCTGCCATCTGGTACACAGAATTTTCCGGAGGCATACTGTGTGGAAGTGGTTTAGTTTCTTGGTGTGTCTTTGGTATACTGTCCAGGTCTCGCTTGCATAGAGTAAGATTGTCAGTACAACTGCTCTGTACACACTGAGCTTTGTTGCTGTGGTAATGCCTCGGCGGCCCCATACAGTTTTACTCAGGCGTCCAAAGGCTGAGCTTGCTTTAGCTATGCGAGAGTTGACTTCATCATCAATGTAAACGTTTCTGGATAGGGTGCTTCCAAGGTAAGTAAACTTCTCCACAGGTTTGAGGTGCTCAGACTTGATGTAGATGTTCGGAGCAATGTAAGGGCTGTTTGGTGCTGGTTGGAACATGACCTCAGTTTTCTTAGTGCTTATCGTCAAACCAAAGTTGTCACATGCATCTGAGAACCTGTTCATGCTTTGTTGCATGTCAGACTCTGTTGAGGCATTTAGAGCACAATCGTCTGCAAAGAGAAGGTCTCTAATTCTTTTGAAGCGAACCTTGGTCTTGGCCTTCAGGCGCTGCAGGTTGAAGACTCCCCCATCTGTGCGGTACCTGATGTCAATACCTGGGTCACTCTCAGAGAAAGCATCTGCCAGCATAGCAGTGAACATCATGCTGAACAGCGTTGGGGCTAAGACGCAGCCCTGCTTGACCCCATTTGTGACCTCAAAGGGTGAAGATTGGTTGCCATCATCGAGGACGCGGGCCTGCATGCCATTGTGGAATTGATGTACCATCTTGATAAACCTTGGAGGGCAGCCAAATTTATCCATGATTAACCATAAACCAGTCCTGTTGACAGTATCAAACGCTTTCGTGAGGTCTACAAATGTTGTATAGAGGCTGGCGTTCTGTTCTTGGCATTTCTCCTGCAGTTGTTTGGCAGCAAATATCATGTCCACTGCTCCACGACCTGAGCAGAAACCACACTGACTTTCAGGTAGGAGGCCATTCTCTAGGTGGCGAAGAAATCTGTTCAACAGTATGTGTGCGAGGATTTTTCCAGCGATGGAAATTCCTCGATGGTTGTCGCAGGACTGTATGTTACCTTTGTGCTTGTATAGGTGAACTATTGAAGCATCCTTTAGGTCCTGTGGTAAAGTTTCCTTTGCCCACATTGACTGGAAAAGTGTGGTCAATTTCTGAGTCATCATTGGACCTGCACATTTGTAGATCTTGGCTGGAATGGCATCCGTCCCAGGAGCAAATTTGGCTATAAAGCAAATTTGACATTTGCTTTATAGCCTTGTCGGTCTCTGTTGCAGAAGGAGGGTCATCAAGTGTTGTGTCAGTTTGCGCCTGAGGTAGGCGATTTATTGCCTCATTGCTGATTGATGATGGCCTGTTTAGAACTGACTCAAAGTGCTCTGCCCACCTATTGAGAATGCTAGGCTTGTCTGTAATAAGTTTGGTTTCATCAGCAGAGAGCAGTGGTGATGTACCAGCAGGCTGAGGTCCATACAGTGTTCTAACAGCTTGGTAGAAACATTTAGAATTGTGGGTGTCAGCGTAGGCCTGGATTTCATCGGCCTTTTGACTGAGCCATCTGTCCTTCATATGCCTTAATTCAGTCTGGACTGTCTGCTTTACTTGGCGTAGAGCAGCTGTGTTGGCTGGAGTCTTGTTTGAGAGGTTTAGCCTTATGAGCTTGTTCTTCTCTTCAAGCAGCTTATCTATGGCCTCATTGTTTTCATCAAACCAGTCCTGATGAGAGTGCATTTTAGGACCCAGTATGTCACTGCAAATCGAGTGTACAGTATTCCTGAATTCTGCCCAGTCCAGCTCAATATTGCCAGAGTTTAAGGGCAATGAATCAAGTTTCCTATCCAGCTCACTGGCTACTTGCTGCTTGATGTTGACATTTTTCAGCTTGTCGACATTCAGACACTTGGGTGGTTTCTTCCCCTGTGGGCGCCTAGGTGGTTGAATGCAGAAGTTGAGTTTGCATATGATGAGGTGATGGTCTGTCCAGCAGTCTGCTCCACACATTGACTTTGTCACTCGCACGTCATTTCTGTCTCTGGTTTTAACAATGGCATAGTCTATGAGATGCCAGTGTTTTGAACATGGGTGCATCCAGGTGGTTTTGTTTCTGGTTGCCAGCTGAAAGAGTGTGTTTGTGATACTAAGATGGTGCTGGGCACAGAGTCTGAGGAGGAGTAGACCATTGCTGTTGCATGATCCAACGCCGTGCTTCCCAATGACTTCTCCCCACGTTTCTACATCCAACCCCACCCGGGCATTGAGGTCCCCAAGAACCACTAGTTTGTCTTGTTTAGGTGTGGAAGCAATGATAGTGTCTAGCTCCTCATTAAACTTGTCCTTGATGTCATCGGGGTTTGTCATGGTAGGGGCATAGCAGCTGACAATGGTAGCGTTTCTCTTTCCATATAGTTGAAGAGTAAGCATCATGAGCCGATCGTTGACTCCTTTGGGTAGGCTAATTAGCTTGCCTATTAGGTCATTTTTGATGGCGAAGCCAACTCCTGACTCACGGTGTTTGTCCTTCCCACGCCCACTCCAAAAGAAGGTGTATCCAGCTTTTTGCTCTCTCAGTTATCCTTCTTCAGCAAGACGAGTTTCACTCAGGGTGGCAATGTCCACTTTGTATCTTGACAACTCCTTTGCTACGAGTGCTATTCTTCTAACCAGTCTATTCGAATCATCTTTGTCTAAGAGTGTTCGAACATTCCATGTGCCAACTATGATCGGTATCTGTTTGTTGTTTTTTGTGTTACGTGTGTTTCGACCACATGATGGGGATCCCTGCCAGTTGCGGTAAACTGGCCCGGGTTAGTTGAGACAGGCAAGGTTTAGGGCACCTTTTCTAGCCCTCTCCCCAGGCTACGGGGGTGAGCAGTGCGTTCCTGAAGAGGGCTGCTCAGTCACTCAAGATGTTGCTGGGAGCCTTTGCTGTCTTGGTCAAGGACTGACGACCAGTGTCTTGAGCCGCCTGCATGTAGGGTCATAACTGCAGCTTCCAGTGTATCCACATCTGCTGTTTTCATCATTTGCCAATCGCCACAGGACTTTGAGAGTGTGATAGTGAATGTGCGAGATGAAATATGACTTGCACTGATGACTTTGATTTAAGTGAAGAAGGGTCGCACGCCTCCAACCTCACTCTCTTGTCTGAGTTCATCTTGACCTAGTGGCAGGACATAGTCGAGACAGCTAGAGATGAATCCAGATACAGAAGCTGCCGGAGCCTTACCATGTTTGCACAAGGAACTGCCTACGGGACTTCACTCTGAGCTGCCTGACCACAGCCGAGTTCCACGTCATTACTGGTGGCTCGCCTTGGTCACGAACACGTGAGCCCTTCCACTTAGGCCAGTCACTTCTTCAACTGAAGTTCATACGCCCAGTGATGCTGTGTTTACATCACCCCCTCACGTGGTTTAGCCCGCAGACTGAAGCGGTTGCCCAGGGTGTGGCGCTAGGAGCCAGCACGTGAGAGTTTAGGAGATGGATGAAGACCAGAGACACCTGTCCACCCTAATTGCAAGGTGCAGTCAGCAGGCACCAAAGGTACTAGTTCTATCCAGAGCCCCCCACACCCCTAAACCCTCATACGTATGGATGGACTTGGACTTTTCCAAATAAGGGCAAGAGTTGAATCTGAGAATTGGATTGGGTTACGACTGGAATAGACAGGATATTTGGTCTATAAGGGTATGGCAAAAGGAATAATTAAAGAAACATATCAAGACCTTAGAAACCTTTTTAACAAATGAAGAATTTTTTTTAGGACCCCAGGAACTTTCACAGAAACTGAGGAAGTTTCAGTATGATTACACTTAAGGAATCATATGAGACTCATGGAGAGTCATCTTGTTCATCAACTATATCTTGGTCTGCCCTACATCCTCCAAGGAGCACATTGGTCACTTGGGGACTTTTTCAGGGTCCAGAGAGAGTGCATGCGGAAGAGAAAGTGGTGCTGAAGTTGCCTACCCCAAAAATGTTTGAGATGTCCAGAGGTACTAGGGAACCTTAAAACTTACCTGTGATCATGAAAAGGTTTATGGTACTCATGATTTGCTAGCTTTTATAGAAGATTCAGAACCATTGCTGTTCCTCTCACTACCCTTATTTAAAAGTGCTTTGCACTGACTTTGTTACCAGCAACAAAAGTGATCTTCAAACTAATCTTCAAACATCTATTCCATTCTTATCTTAACTTAGCAGGACTCTCAGAACTTGTTCAAGATTCAAGAGATGTTTATTGTCAGCCCATTCATACACAAGTATACAGTAAGGTTGAAATAATGTTTCTATAAGACCTGTGGTGCAACAAAAAAGACAAAATACAAAACAAAGGACAAATATAAACTAGTGCAAGTCAAAAAGACAGGAAGTGCAAAATGAGCAATGAGTAATGCAATGGTAATGTACATTATGCATTGGAGAGTGTAAAGTGACTTTGTACCAATTTAATGTGTCAGTGCAATGTAAGAAACAAAAAGAGCAACAATGAATTATACAGTGGTAAGTAGAAAGTGACTTTATGCCAATTGTCAGTGCCATGTAACTAGTCCAGAAGTTAGTCAGCCCATTTTCAGGCACTTGGTGCAGGAAGGGGGCACTGAGGTGTTAAGGAGCTTAATGGCCTGGGGGAAGAAGCTGTTGTATTATCTGGCAGTGGTGGTTTGGATGCTCTGAAATATTTTCCCAGATGACAGAGGGGTGAGCAGTCCATGGGAGGGGTCTGCCACAATGCTGGCTGCACAGCAAATAGAGTGTTTGATGTACTGTTCTGTAAATGATGGGAGGGGGACCGTAATGATCCTCTCAGCAGTCCTCATAATCCGCTGCAGGGACTTGCGATCAGTAACATTGCAATTCCCATACCAAACAGTAAAAGGTAGTAAGATTGGGAGGGGGGAGGTTGGCCTTTTTCAGGATCCCAGGTATTTTTTCAGGGACCCAGGCATAATATATGCGTTTCCCTCAGAGGAACTATATGAAACAAATACCCATATAATTTTGTAGATCTTCATCAACAATATACTTCATCATTTTTTCATGGCCCACATCAATTATATTTTGGCTCACTCTGCATCCTGGAAGGAGCAAATTGGTCACAAGGGAACAGACCCACTCAAGTTCCAGGAAATGTTATGACATTTTGCACAGCTGGGGAAGATTGACTGAGGAGCAAAGTTCACAAGTTTGGTAAGTCTGTATGAAGAAAAAAAAAGTTGTCACCATCAGCCTACATTAGGTCATCACCCTGAGTCTAATGGACAGGTAGAGAGACTAATCTGGAAGCTTGGCCAGTTCTTGTAAAGACACTGTGGTGGCCTCCAGATTTAATAGTGTGAGTTTCTCATTTGGGCTGAATATACAAAGGACACTTTGATTCCTTCATCAGGAATTATGTCCTTATAATGTATCCTTGGTTACCAAATTCCTCGCTTCCACTGGAATCCTGCTATAGAAGAAAATCCCAGCAGTTAATGAATGGTTTCATTGCAGTAGCAGGACCTGAAAGATTATCAGGTCTAGCTTGAGTGCACTATACCTTAACAGAAAAAGGAGATCAGCATTACTGAGTTCATTAACACACTGAACTCAGGGACTGCACATTTCACTTTACCTCGCTCATTTGCACTATTCTGCACTACCTCACCTTAACAGCTACTAGTTTATTGTTTATACTGCTTATTTCATGTTTACCTGCTATACCCCAAGTGCCTTTGACTGTTTATTTGCACCAATTTATGTGTGTGTATACATATATGAGTGTTTAGTCTATGTCTAGTTCTTATCTAGAGTGTTTATACTGTTTATATTGTTTATTTCAATTATTCTATTTTTATTTATTGTACTGCCTGTTTGCACCGTGGGTCAGAGAGGACTGAAATTTCATCTGTGCTGTATGTCGAGCATGTATAGGATATTTGACAATAAAGTTGACTTGACTTGAATACCAGCCAGAGAAGAGGGTATGGCTTGTCACCAAAACCACCAATCAATAAAAGACTCAGTAGAAAACTCAGTACCCAACTGATCAGTCCATTTAGTGTATAGCATGTACCTACCACCTGCAAACAAAAGTAAACCTACATCAATGTATCTGTTCTCAAACCAGTTTTAACAGTCACCCATTGACACACCAGCTTCTACTGTCATGGTGAACAGATTCCCTGTCTATGATGTTCATACTTTGGGGTTGAAGATGACCATGACTTAAATTTGGTGGGTGGCAGTTGTGGGTCCAGAGATGACTAATGAGGCTGATCTGGGCTTTGAAGGTACACCCACATGTTGGGCATGCATGGGTAGGTGCTGTAGTGGGAGCGGTGATAGTTTGAGCCTTCCGTGCATCTCGTTTCTTCTGGGTCTCGGCATCTCTGCATTTCACCTCTGCTGCATGTGTGCCACTGGTGAGCTTTGCTTGTCATGTTGGACAATCCTGAGCAAGCAACTCCCAGGAGTTGAGATCAATTTCTAGGGTTTTGATGGACACTTTGAGATCATCCTTGAAGCATTTCCTCTGCCCCTCAGATGAGCGCTTGCCTTGGCACAGCTCTCCATACAACAACTGTTTGGGCAGTCGACTGTCTGGCATCTCTGGCCAGTCCATCTGGCTTGGGCTTTCTGCAGAAGAATGTTAACGCTGGGAAGTCTAGCCCCCAGTAGAGTGCACATGTCCCACATGCCAAGGTTGAGTACCTTCACTATCTTATTTATTTTCTTATTTGTTGCATTTCAACCGCTGGGTGGGATTCCCGCCAGCCACAGTGTGCTAGCCAGGGTGAGGTGAAGCAGACTGTTTGGGGCACCTTTTCTAGCCCCTTCCTCCATGGAGGTGCGCAGAGGGAATCCTAAACAAGGCTGCTCAGATAACAAGGGGGCTGACAAACTCCGCTGCTGCTTTGTTCTAGCAGAGAATGAACCTATGTCCTGGGCTGCCTGTGTGCAGGTTCGTGACTACAGCTTCAAGTGCTTCTACACTTGCTGCTTTGCCACAAGACTTGAATTTGAATTTATGACTTGCATGTGACTTGGATTAGAGTCGTCTTGACTTGACTTGGATTATTGTGCAGCCATCAGCCTCTCTCTCTCTCTCTCTCTCTCTCTCTCTCTCTCTCTATGCGTGTGTGCTTTCTGTTTGTCTGACAGCATATTCCTTTTCCCCATTATACACTGCATTAGAGAGAAATCTGAGAGAGAGAGAGAGAGAGAGAGAGAGAGAGAGAGATGAGAGTAAGACTGGAAGAGACAGGCAAAGAGATAGACAGTAAGAGAGGCGACCAGAGTGACAGAGGCAGAAATAAAGAAAGAGAGACAGACAGACCAGGTGGCCAGAGGGAATAAAGAGAGACAGTTTAAGGTGAATCGACCTTGGGCTGTTTATTTAAAAGCGCACCTCATTTCCTCTTTCTGTTTTACTCACACACCTAGCGCATTAACGATGAGCCCATCCATGCGTTCTCTGTCTGGCTCTGGTGTGCTGCACTAATTAGAGTGTGTACACACTTTCTGCCAAACCAGTACTCTCTCTCTCTCTCTCTCTCTCTCTCTCTCTCTCTCTCTCTCTCACTCACACACACACACACACACACACACACTAACTACTGTTATATGTGTAGCATTAGAACATACTTGAAGTTTGGTGCTAGCATCGTATTTTTATCTTTAACATGCAATAATCCAACAATATTTCAGTGTAAGTCATAAACTTTGATAAAGGAATGTAAACACAATACACTCAGTGTTCAAATACTCACAGTAATGAGAATGTTACTGTTACTGTTGCTAAGCAACCAGGGAATAGAAAAACTGGAAAAGCCAAGTGTAAGCTAGCTACTGACTGAGGCTAACAATGTAGGAAGCAATGGGTGGTAAAAGAGAGTAACTGGACTTGCTTGAAGATTCTTGAAGATGTTTCACCTCTCATCCAAAAGGCTTCTTCAGTTCTGTCTGACTAATAGGGAGTATCAGGTATTTATCTTCTCATGGATGAAAAGCAATCCTAAGGTGTCGTTGAGTCATCCTGTTGGTGTGGGTCACTGAGGACTGGGTGTGAACAGCCTAGAGAGCCATTGGGGTGATCAATGGGTTGTTGGGTCTCAAGATTAAACACTGCATTAAACAGTGAGTTCCTGCTTGTGTGTCTGTGGATGACAGTTGTAGAAAGAAGGGTTTATTAGTAGCTAATTTTACACATATCTGATGAAGGTTATTTCTATAGCCTTGTTATTCTTTTATTCATGAATTCATTAAGGAGTACACTGCTAAGTAGCCTAAGAAAACAAACAACAGCCTCAGCACCATCATTACAGTGTCTGGCTGCCAGCTTGCCCCATGTAACATCAGGTCAGCTAAACTTACACTACAAGTGGGTGGGTCCAGTAGCTAGATTCAGGACAGAAAATATTGTGAATAAGCTAACCATATGCAAAGTTTGGTCCCTATCATTTAGACAATCTTATTTTCAATTTATTTATGTGGTCATCATGTGCACCTTCCATTCCTGGAATTTGCTGAACAAATTGGGATGTACTGTACATGTATCTAATCTTTCATCAGGTTAGATGCATTGCCTCCTCCACCACACATGCCCTGAGACACTGTTTGCACACAGATGTAGAAGGAGACTCCGCCTCTCCACCATCACTTGCTCTAAAAGCAAAATGTCACCAATCTAATGTCGTTAGTTCATTCAGCAGCTTCTGAATCCACAGTGTCTTCCCAAACTTAGCTGGATAACTCGGGGCGGTGTGGCAGATCACTGGTCAGAGGGAGAGCTCTTCACTGTTAGTGTTAGACTTATGTCACGCCCACGAGCTGCTAGGTTTGTCTTAACGGGCAAAAGAGTGAACTCTTAAAGGTGCATTTCAAAGTACAGTAAAAATGCAGTAATATTAACTATCAAAATTTGTGAAATGATGCCATACCTTTTTAAGTGTCAAATTTACTGGTAGCAGTAAATTACCAGTAACTGGAGCAATGCTAGTGTAGAATTTTACAAACATTTGTAACATTTTATTCCTTAGGTGTCATAACCATATTTACAAACTGTCAACATTTCCGTCCTCACAATTACAGGGGCAGTGGTAGCTTAACAGTGAAGGTGCTGAGTTACTAATCTGAGGTGGGGTTTACATTAGACCGTATCAGCAGATCATCAGATTAACATTTTTAAAACGATTAGCATGCACACAGCAACGCCAATACACGATTCGTGTGCACACAGCAACGCCAATACACGGATACGCTCGGCTCCGCAGGCATCCTGCGCTCCAAATCACTCCGCCCTGAACAGCGAGTGCCCTCTGGAGGGTGCGCACTCCGGCTCTGCGCAGCTCACAGAGCGCGCGAGAGAAGCGCATGAGCAGTGATTCGGGACTGAGCCGCTGTGTGTGTGATCCCAGTGCATATCGGGCATGCGCGTCACTTACCACTTGCAAGTGGAAGGATGGCAAGCCTAAAGACAATCATAACTACACAATGGGCAGTATTTGCATCAGTATTTGCAGTATTTTCATACTTTTATACTCTTTAATGAAAGGTGATACAAGGCAGAAGTCTGCGCCGTTTTTCAGCAGTCGCGTCACATGACCAACGCCAGCGAATCAGGAAGGTGGATGTCACAGTGACATTGTCCAATGACAACGCCAGCTAGAGCTCAGCACAGCGTATCCACGTATTCTCAATGTTTACACAGCACCAGACCAGACACGATCTGGATTGAATACGTGGACCCTGGCGGATTCCCGTTTCCCGGCGTTTCCAGGCGTTTTAATGTAAACGGACAGTGCATCCACGAAGAAAACGAGACAGATACGGTCTAATGTAAACTTGGCCTCAAAGTCATGGGATCAAGCCCCATCAAGCACTGTGTTATGTTCCCCCTTGTTGTATGACACTCTAGATAAGAGTGTCTGGTAAATACCTACAATGTAACTAATGTCCTCCTTCTCTGTTTGTAGTGAGATTGGTCATTGTGAGGAGAATGATGTAGAAATCTCAGTGGTTACTGTCAAGGCAATTCAGCAAGAGAACACCATTTGAGGGACTGCACAGGATTATGAGTACTGCAGGTAGACTACCTGACAGGACCTTTATTTTAATTTCATGGTTCAATCTGGGCGGCATGGTGGTGTAGTGGTTAGCCCTATCACCTCACAGCAAGAAGGTCCTAAGTTCAAACCGAGCAGCCAACAAAGGGCCTTTTTGTGTGGAGTTTGCATGTTCTCCCTGTGTCTACGTGGGTCTTCTCTGGGTGCTCCGGTTTCCCCCACAGTCCAAAGACATGCAGGTTATGCTAATTGGTGGCTCTAAATTGACCGTAGGTGTGAATGGTTGTTTGTCTCTATGTGTTAGCCCTGCAATGACCTGTTGACTTGTCCAGGGTGTACCCTGCCTCTCGCCTATAGTCAGCTGGGATAAGCTCCAGCCTGCCTGCGACCCTGTACAGGATAAGCGGCTACAGATAATGGATGGATGGATGGTTAAATCCATACAATGATGGCCAGGTTAAATAGGTGTAAAACAGTATAAATAACCTGTGGGTGGTAAAAGAGAGCAACTGGACTTGCTTGAAGATTCTTGAAGATGTTTCACCTCTCATCTGAAAGGCTTCTTCAGTTCTGTCTGACTAATAGGGAGTATCAAGTATTTATCCTCTCATGGATGAAAAGCAATCCTAAGGTGTTGTTGAGTCATCCTATTGGTGTGGGTCACTGGGGGCTGGATGTGAACGGCCTCGAGAGTTGTTGGGGTGATCAGTGGTTGTTGGTTCTCTCTGTCCTCCTGTGAGTCACTGAAAACAGCTGGGTTTTGGTGTGCATTCAGTTGTCTAGGAAGTGTGCCAAGTACTGCATTGTAGGTGGCTGATAAATGGTGTCTTAGACCACCATCTCTGTTCAGTGATGGCCATTCCAGGTTGACAAAAATGGCTTCTTTAACTCCTCGCTCATACCAACGATCCTCTCTGGCTAAAATGCATATGTTGCAATCCTGAAATGAGTGTCCTTTGTTGTTAAGATGAAGGTAGACAGCAGAGTCCTGGCCTGAAGAACTGGCTCTCCTGTATTGAGCCACGCGCCTGTGAAGCAGTTGTTTTGTTTCCCCAATATACGAGTCCGTGCATTCCTCACTGCATTGAATTGCATACACTACATTGTCCTGTTTGTGTTTGGCTATTCTGTCCTTAGGGTGGACCAGTTTCTGCTTCAGGGTGTTACTGGGTCTGAAATGTACCGGAATGTTGTGTTTGTAGAAGATCCTCCTGAGTTTCTCAGATAGACTGGAAATGTAGGGAATGACAATGTCTTTGCATTTGTTCCTGTTATCCTCCTTGTCTGTTATGTTCCTTTTTCTGCTTTTGAAGAAAGCCCAGTTGGGATACCTGCAGTTCTGAAGTGCTTTCTTGATGTGATTCTGCTCCTTCTCTTTTCCCTCTACCATTGTAGGAATGTTCTGAGCCCTGTGTTGCAAGGTCCTAATGACCCCCAGTTTGTGCTCCAGTGGGTGGTGTGAGTTGAAGAGTAGGTACTGGTCTGTGTGTGTTCCAGTATTCCCACTGACATCCTCCCAAGTGAAATTGATGTTGATATCTACTGCATTGATGTGCTTAGAGAAGGCGTCCACCTCATGGGTTTTGATTTTAACCCAGCTGTCATCCATATATCTGAACCAGTAGCTGAGAGCAACTCCTGAAAAAGTGGTCAAAGCTTTATGTTCCACTTCCTCCATGTATAGATTGGCCACAATAGGGGGCACTGGTGAGCCCATGGCTCATCCGTGCTTCTGTCTATAGAAACTTTCATTAAATTGGAAATAGGTGGTGGTCAGGCAGAGATCAAGCAGGGTGCAAATCTGGTCCATGGTGAGGTTCGTTCTATCCGGTGAGGTTCGTTCTATCCAGTAAGGTGCTGTTTTGAAGGAGTTGTATTCTAACAGATTCAACTGCTTCTGTGGTGGGAATGCAGGTGAATAGAGAAGTGACATCGTAGGAAACCATGGTTTCATCTGAGTCTAGTTTGAGGTCTGCAACTTTAGTAGCAAAATCTTGGGAGTTTTTGACAAGATGTGGCATGTTTCCAACAAGAGGAGCCAAGATGGTGGCTAGGTGTTTGGCAATGTTATAGGTGACAGAGTTTATACTGCTGATGATAGGTCTGAGTGGAGCTCCTTCCTTGTGAACTTGGGGAGTCCGTATATGAGAGGAACGGCTTCCCCAGGGTACAATCTGTAGTAAAGAGATCGGTTGATGGCTTGGTCCTTTTCTAGTTGTTGCAGGCAGATAACAACTTTCTTTTTGTAACAACTGGTGGAGTCCCGCCTCAATTTTTCATAGGTGGTTGTGTTGCTGAGGAGACTGGTCATCTTTGAGTGGTAGTCTGCTGTGTTTAGCACCACTGTGCATCTCCCATTGTCAGCAGGAAGGATGGTGATATTCCTCAGGCCAGGACTCTGCTGTCTATCTTCATCTTAACAACAAAGGACACTCATTTCAGGATTGCAACATATGCATTTTAGCCAGAGAGGATCGTTGGTATGAGCGAGGAGATAAAGAAGCCATTTTTGTCAACCTGGAACAGCCATCACTGAACAGTGGTGGTGGTCTAAGACACCATTTATCAGCCACCTACAATGCAGCACTTGGCACACTTCCTAAACAACTGAATGCACACCAAAACCCAGTTGTTTTCAGTGACTCACAGGAGGACAAGGAGAACCAACAACCATTGATCACCCCAACGACTCTCTAGGCCGTTCACACCCAGCCCCCAGTGACCCACACCAATAGGATGACTCAACGACACCTTAGGAGTGCTTTTCATCCATGAGAGGATAAATATCTGATGCTCCCTATTAGCCAGACAGAACTGAAGAAGCCTTTCGGATGAGAGGTGAAACATCTTCAAGAATTTTCAAGCAAGTCCAGTTGATCTCTTTTACCACCCACAGTTTACTATGACCTGAATGACTGAGAATCTTCACAGTATAAATAACCCCACCCTTGAATACCATGTTGTGTTAGGACTAGGACTGTTTTGGCCTCTAGAGGCCGCTGTCATTTCCTTTTCGTGTCATGTTTATTTTGGCCTCTAGAGGCCGCCACTGTTCCTGTGTTTTGTGTTTTTGTTAATTGCCTGTTTAGTCCTGATTATTTTCACCTGTGTTCAATTTAGTTTGTGTATTTATACCCCCTGAGTTCAGTCCTCTTGTCACGGAGTCTTTGTGCTGTTATGTTTATCTCCAGTTTCCTCTGTACTGTGTTCTTTGTTTTGCACTTTGCTTTTCTTTTGGATTTAGTAGTGACTGTGTTTTTTGGATCTTCTGAGCTTTTGCATTTTTGCCTTTTCCTTCTTGGACTTTAAACTTTTGATATTTTATTTTTCCCTTTGTCTTCCCAGTGTTGGATTATACTCTTTGGTTTTTTTTTTTGGTTTTTTTGTTTTGCCCTGTATATAGTGTATATAGTATAAATAAACCTTTTGATTCTTTTTCTACTTCCGCCTCACGCCTCTGCATTTGAGTCATCCCCCTGGTGGCCTAGTGGGGGTTTGCTGGATTATCACACCAATGAACCAGGTTCAAATCCCAGCAAAACCCTAACAGAAAGACTCCGTCATGACCGACTCAGCAGAGGCTGCTTCAACTGTCTACCTGGCCAACCTTCAGGGAATTATGGCAGCTTTGACACGCTTTGGAGCGACCATGGACGCTCATGGACGTACGCTCACCAGCCAACATGAGGCCCTTGCTCGCCACGAGGAACTGCTTCAGCAAATCGGGAAAACCCTGGCACAGCTGACATCTCTGCCTGCATCTCTTGCTCCCGCTCCTGCTCCTGTGCCTCCTGCCATGCTGCCTTCTTCACCTCGCGAACCCAGCCTTCCTGCACCACAGAGGTACGACGGCAAGCACAGTGGGGGCCGAGAGTCCCTTACCCAGTGTCAACTCACCTTTGAGCTTCAGCCTACCACCTACACTACGGATCACCGCAAGATTGCCTTTGTGATAACCTTATTAGCTGGTAAGGCGCGAGCCTGGGCTACTGCTATCTGGCAAAGACAGGGACCTGAGTGCCTTGATTTCCAGCTGTTCTCTGAAGAGATGCTTCGGGTCTTCGATCAGGTGGACATCAGTACCGACGCAGCCCGAAAGCTCATGTCCATCCGGCAAGGAGGAAGCGTCGCAGATTACGCCATCTCGTTCCGAATGCTCGCAGCAGTAAGTGGATGGAACGAGACTGCCCTGGTGTCAGCCTTCCACCATGGTCTGTCTGACCCCATCAAGGACAGTCTGGCCTCTATTGGATGCCCAAGTGACCTCGAAACCCTCATCTCACATGCCATTCGTCTGGACAACAGGATGAGAGAACGCCACCAAGCCTTGAGCCCCCCCAGCCTCCCTACCTCTACCTGGAAACCGTCTACCTCCTTCAGTGACTGTCCAGAACCCATGCAAGTGGGTCGTACTCGCCTCTCCGCATCTGAGAGGGAGCGCAGAAGGAGGGACAAGTGCTGCATCTACTGTGGCAAGCCGGGTCACTTCCAAGCATCATGTCCCGAACTCTTGGGAAAAGGACCGCCCCGTCCAGCCGAGGGAGGGTTGTGATGGGGCCTACCCTCTCTCCCGGACTCCCTGGCCAAGGAATCTACATCCCGGTCTCCATCTCCTGGGGTGAGTCTGTCCACTCTTGTCAAGCTTTGTTAGACTCAGGGGCGGCTGGGAACTTTATGGATATTCACTTCGCCCAAAGCATCAATATTCCGACTGCACCTCTTGAAGTCCCACTGTCTGTGTCTGCCCTCGATGGCCAAGCATTAGGTGATGGAAGAGTCACCCAAGTTACTTCTCCAGTCTTCCTCCAGTCTCAAGGTCACAAGGAAGAAATATCCCTGCACCTGATTCCTTCACCTGAGTTCCCAGTTATTCTAGGCCTTCCTTGGCTTACTCGCCACAACCCTCGCATAGACTGGGTAACAAGCCAGGTTGTGGAATGGGGCCCTGCATGCCATGCCTCTTGTCTGCTCTCTAGCTCTCCTGTGTCTCCTGCCGAGCCCCCTGATCTCACCGAGTTATCTCAAGTTCCCACAGAGTACTGGGATCTCAAGGAGGTATTCAGCAAGAGCAGGGCCGCCGTTCTTCCTCCGCACCGGGCCTACGACTGTGCCATCGACTTGCTCCCTGGGACTACCCCTCCTCGTGGCAGACTGTTTTCCCTCTCTCAGCCAGAACGCAAGGCCATGGAGGAATACCTCAAAGACGCCCTGGTCTCTGGGTTCATTCGACCCTCCACCTCACCTGCTGGTGCCGGCTTCTTCTTTGTCGGCAAGAAGGATGGGGGGCTCCGACCATGTATTGACTACAGGGGCCTGAACAAGATCACTGTGCGCAACCGATATCCCCTTCCGCTGATGTCCACTGCTTTCGACCTGCTCCAAGGCGCCACCGTCTTCACCAAGTTGGACCTACGGAACGCATACCACCTCATCCGTATCCGACAGGGAGACGAGTGGAAGACTGCCTTTAACACCCCGTCTGGGCACTACGAATACCAGGTGATGCCCTTCGGACTCACCAACGCACCAGCTGTTTTTCAGGCCCTAATCAACGACGTCTTAAGGGACATGATTAACCTGTACGTTTTTGTCTACCTCGACGACATCCTTATCTTCTCCAAGACCGTGCAGGAGCACCGCCACCATGTCCGCCAGGTTCTCCAGAGGCTGCTACAGAACAATCTGTTCGCCAAGGCCCAGAAATGCGAATTTCATGTTCCCGAGGTCTCCTTTCTGGGATTTATTGTACGGACAGGCCAACTCCAAATGGACCCTGCCAAGACCCTGGCCGTCCGGGATTGGCCTACTCCCAAGTCCGTTAAGGAGGTTCAGCGGTTCTTAGGATTCGCTAACTTCTACCACAAGTTCATCAGGAACTTCAGTTCTGTGGCAGCACCCATGTCAGACCTCACCAAAAGGACAGGTGGATCTTATGTCTGGTCTCCTCAGGCGGAAAAGGCGTTCAAAGACCTCAAGGACCGCTTCTGCACGGCACCCATTCTGGTCCTCCCGGACACCTCCCAACCATTCATCATGGAGGTGGACGCCTCGGACAGTGGTGTCAGCGCGGTGCTCTCTCAATGTTCAGAAGGAAAGCTGCACCCCTGCGCTTACTTCTCCCATCGCCTGAGTCCTGCGGAGTCCCGGTACGATGTGGGGGATCGAGAACTGCTAGCGGTCAAACTGGCCCTTGAGGAGTGGAGGCACTGGCTGGAGGGAGCGCAACATCCATTCCTGGTTTGGACTGACCACAAGAACCTGGAGTACCTCCAGCAAGCCAAGAGACTGAACCCTCGACAGGCTAGGTGGGCCCTGTTTTTCAGTCGGTTTGACTTCACCCTCTCGTACCGCCCCGGCTCCAAGAACACCAAACCTGACACACTGTCCAGGCTGTTCTCTGCCACTAACAGGGAGAATGAAGTTGGGCCTATTATCCCGGTGTCCCAGATTGTGGCCCCTGTCCGCTGGGGTATTGAGGAGGCTGTTCGACGAGCCCAACGCCAGGACCCCGGTCCTGGGACGGGGCCACCGGGCCTCTTGTACGTCCCACATCAAGCCCGGGCCAAGGTTCTCCAGTGGGGTCACTCTTCCCCTCTCACCGCCCACCCGGGAGCTCGGAGGACCCTGGACTTCCTGAAAAGACGCTTCTGGTGGCCTAACATGGATAAGGAAGTAAGGTCATTTGTCCTGTCCTGTGAGGTTTGCACCAGAACCAAGAACCCACGACAGCGTCCCCAGGGTCTCCTGCATCCTCTGACCATTCCCCGGTGTCCCTGGTCCCACGTGGCAGTCGACTTCATCACGGGTCTCCCTGAGTCACAAGGTAACACGGTCATTTTGGTCATAGTTGACAGATTCTCCAAGGCCTGCCGCTTCATACCACTGTGCAAACTCCCATCTGCTCTTGAAACAGCTAAACTTATGTTCAATCATGTCTTCCGAGTCTTTGGTCTTCCACAGGACATCGTCTCAGACTGAGGGCCCCAGTTCTCCTCCCGAGTGTGGCACGGGTTCTGCAAGGTCATCGGAGCCACTGCCAGCCTCTCCTCTGGGTTTCACCCACAGTCCAATGGTCAGACGGAGAGGCTCAACCAGGACCTGGAAACCACCCTGCGAGGCCTGGCTATGGATAACCCGACTTCGTGGAGCACCTGGCTGCCATGGGCAGAGTACGCCCACAACACCCTGCAGTCATCGGCCACCAAGCTGTCGCCATTCCAGTGCCAATTCGGGTTCCAGCCACCTCTGTTCCCGGACCAGGAGGAGGACGCGGGGGTGCCCTCGGTCAACCAATATGTGAGACGGTGTCGCAAGACCTGGAGCAAGGTCAGGAAGACCCTCATACAGACCTCCAGAACCAACCAGACTCAGGCCAACCGCCATAGAAGACCTGCACACGCTTTCCGCCCTGGGCAGCGGGTTTGGCTGTCCACTAAGGACCTTCCTCTGCGGGTGGAGAACCGCAAGCTTGCTCCTCGCTACATTGGCCCCTTCAAGGTGGTGCGCAGGGTGAACCCTGTCTCCTACCGGCTCCAGTTGCCCCGGACTCTGAGGATCAACCCCACTTTCCATGTTTCCCTGTTATGGCCCGTACTGATGTCTACGTATGCCCCTGCCCCTAGGAACCCCCCACCCCCCCGCATCTTCCAGGGGCAGACTGTGTTCACTGTGCATCACCTGCTTGACTCCCACCAGGTCCGCGGCAGGTTGCAATACCTGGTGGACTGGGAGGGCTATGGTCCTGAGGAGCGCTGCTGGGTTCCTACTCGGGATGTCCTAGATAAAGAACTATGTCGGGACTTCCATTCGGCCCATCCGGATCGCCCTGGGAACGTCAGGAGACACTCCTAGAGGGGGGGTCCTGTTAGGACTAGGACTGTTTTGGCCTCTAGAGGCCGCTGTCATTTCCTTTTCGTGTCATGTTTATTTTGGCCTCTAGAGGCCGCCACTGTTCCTGTGTTTTGTGTTTTTGTTAATTGCCTGTTTAGTCCTGATTATTTTCACCTGTGTTCAATTTAGTTTGTGTATTTATACCCCCTGAGTTCAGTCCTCTTGTCACGGAGTCTTTGTGCTGTTATGTTTATCTCCAGTTTCCTCTGTACTGTGTTCTTTGTTTTGCACTTTGCTTTTCTTTTGGATTTATTAGTGACTGTGTTTTTTGGATCTTCTGAGCTTTTGCATTTTTGCCTTTTCCTTTTTGGACTTTAAACTTTTGATATTTTATTTTTCCCTTTGTCTTCCCAGTGTTGGATTATACTCTTTGTTTTTTTTTGTTTGTTTTTTTGTTTTGCCCTGTATATAGTGTATATAGTATAAATAAACCTTTTGATTCTTTTTCTACTTCCGCCTCACACCTCTGCATTTGAGTCATCCCCCTGGTGGCCTAGTGGGGGTTTGCTGGATTATCACACCAACGAACCAGGTTCAAATCCCAGCAAAACCCTAACATGTTGAGGGTGCAGTATTGAGAAGGCCCATGCTGTTACTTCTCTATATGAAAATCATAGTGCTTGCCATTCCCATTTGCCCCATTATCTTGTGGTAGTGTTTTTAGGTAAAGTTCAGCTCTGAAGTACCACCTGCTTCTGTTGAAATGTACTGCCACTCTTTCAAACTGTACACTCTCATTTCAAGGAGCCCTTAATGAAGACTAGGATGCTATCTTTCTGGGTTCAAATACCTGCCACCACTCAACTCAACTTTATTTATATAGCACTTTAAAACAACCGTAGTTGAAAACAAGGTGCTGTACATAAAAGACATAAAACAATTAAAAGCAATGAAATAAATAAAAACAGACAGTCGAACAGTTGTTTCATTGTTTTTAAAAGCAATTAGAAACAATAAAACAATAAATAAAAGCAAACCATAAAACACTAAAACAAGAGCAGAGTCTCATGCAGAGTTAAAATGGCATATACTTGATGGCACCAGGGTGGTGCCATCAAGTATATGCCATTTGTAAAAATAAAATGCAGTGTAACTTTAAAAGTTCTTTCAGGTTAAAATACAACCCCAATTCCAAAAAAGTTGGGACAAAGTACAATTTGTAAATAAAAACAGAATGCAATGATGTGGAAGTTTCAAAATTCCATATTTTATTCAGAATAGAACATAGATGACATGTGAAATGTTTAAACTGAGAAAATGTATCATTTAAAGAGAAAAATTAGGTGATTTTAAATTTTATGACAACAACACATCTCAAAAAAGTTGGGACAAGGCCATGTTTCCCACTGTGAGACATCCCCTTTTCTCTTTACAACAGTCTGTAAACGTCTGGGGACTGAGGAGACAAGTTGCTCAAGTTTAGGGATAGGAATGTTAGCCCATTCTTGTCTAATGTAGGATTCTAGTTGCTCAACTGTCTTAGGTCTTTTTTGTCGTATCTTCCATTTTATGATGTGCCAAATGTTTTCTATGGGTGAAAGATCTGGACTGCAGGCTGGCCAGTTCAGTACCCGGACCCTTCTTCTATGCAGCCATGATGCTGTAATTGATGCAGTATGTGGTTTGGCTTTGTCATGTTGGAAAATGCAAGGTCTCCCTGAAAGAGATGTCATCTGGATGGGAGCATATGTTGCTCAAGAATCTGGATATACCTTTCAGCATTGATGATGTCTTTCCAGATGTGTAAGCTGCCCATGCCACACACACTAATGCAACCCCATACCATCAGAGATGCAGACTTCTGAACTGAGCGCTGATAACAACTTGGGTCGTCCTTCTCCTCTTTAGTCCAAATGACACGGCGTCCCTGAGTTCCATAAAAAACTTCAAATTTTGATTCGTCTGACCACAGAACAGTTTTCCACTTTGCCACAGTCCATTTTAAATAAGCCTTGGCCCAGAGAAGACGTCTGCGCTTCTGGATCATGTTTAGATACGGCTTCTTCTTTGAACTATAGAGTTTTAGCTGGCAACGGCGGATGGCACGGTGAATTGTGTTCACAGATAATGTTCTCTGGAAAGATTCCTGAGACCATTTTGTGATTTCCAATACAGAAGCATGCCTGTATGTGATGCAGTGCCGTCTAAGGGCCCGAAGATCACAGGCACCCAGTATGGTTTTCCGGCCTTGACCCTTACGCACAGAGATTCTTCCAGATTCTCTGGATCTTTTGATGATATTATGCACTGTAGATGATGATATGTTCAAACTCTTTGCAATTTTACACTGTCGAACTCCTTTCTGATATTGCTCCACTATTTGTCGGCGCAGAATTAGGGGGATTGGTGATCCTCTTCCCATCTTTACTTCTGAGAGCCGCTGCCACTCCAAGATGCTCTTTTTATACCCAGTCATGTTAATGACTTATTGCCAATTGACCTAATGAGTTGCAATTTGGTTCTCCAGCTGTTCCTTTTTTGTACCTTTAACTTTTCCAGCCTCTTATTGCCCCTGTCCCAACTTTTTTGAGATGTGTTGCTGTCATGAAATTTCAAATGAGCCAATATTTGGCATGAAATTTCAAAATGTCTCACTTTCGACATTTGATATGTTGTCTATGTTCTATTGTGAATACAATATCAGTTTTTGAGATTTGTAAATTATTGCATTCTGTTTTTATTTACAATTTGTACTTTGTCCCAACTTTTTTGGAATCGGGGTTGTAGTTATTGCGTGACCATTGCCTGTTTCACGACCCTGCTTTTCTCTTGTGTTTTTAAACTGTTTGCCTGCCTGTTTGTAAATAAACACTCTTCCTGCAGTTACATCTGCAATTCACCTGCTTACATACACATTGAGGCATGCACTCCTTTTCCCCCCAGAGACCAACAATAAGTAATCAAATCCACAGTCAAGTTAACAATACATGTTAAAGCCATAAAACAAAGGCTTAACGAGCCTCGCTTAGGTGTCGATCATGAACAATTATCGGGAATGGTGATCAAAGAATCAATAAAAGGATGAAATGACTGATGATATCGCTAAACGTAACACCTAGTTAAAGGCGCACTGGCGGTAATTTTATACCCCCCCCACTCTGCCCAGCCCCACAGCATGACATAAATGACATCATTGGTGATTTGCAACACATGAATGGTGAAGATTTAGAAAACATATGCCGCTTTTCCACTACAAACGCGGCTGAGTCGGGCTGAGCCGTGCCGTGCTGAGTCGGGCTGAGCGGGGCTGTTGGAGTTGCATTTCGACTACAACCGCACTGAACCATGCTGGCTGGAAGTGGGTGGACACATTAGGTGGAGTTAGCGAAAGTGGGTGGACGTCAGGTGATGTCGTTAAGCAGCGCAAACAGTGACATCAGTGAGCTTTTAAGCGGTAGTCTCATGACCCGAATAGTAAACAATAAACATGGAGGACATGGAGTCGTTAGTGTTGCTGGTCTTGGTGCTGTGGCTTGTTGTCACCGACAACGCGGACAGATACTGGCAAGAGCGTATAGATGAGGCGAGGCGCATAAGGCTTCAGAAATTCTCGTAATTCGTAATTCTTCTCCTTCCGGGTTTGCGGTGTTTACAGATCCCAGCGCGCTCGCGGGGCGTGTGTGGGCATGTGAGGACACTCCTCCTCACCAATCAGTGCACAGGGAAGTGTCTGCTCACGCCCCCAGCCTCACTCGGCTCGCTTTGGCTCGCTTCAGCCCGACTCCAAAACGGTGCGAGTTTTAGGGGCTAAGCAGGGCTGAAGCGAGCCGAGTCGTGCTGGTTTTTGGTAGTCGAAACGCGAGCCGTGTCGGGCTGAAATGAGCTGAAGTGAGCTGAAGTGAGCTGAAAAAGGGTAGTGGAAAAGGGCCAATAGTGAGTCAGTGGGTGGACATTGACAACAATACTTCCGTCATTTCCATAACAGACAAAGAAATCATTGCCACCATTCATGGTCCTTTAACTCAGTCAGTGAACTGCGGTAGTGACTCAGAAGGAGAAATCTGTGATGAGGAGAATGTGCCTAAAATTTTGCATATAATGTGTTTGGTGTGACAAGTGGGTCCATTTCAGGATTACAAACTTTATGGTATAACAAACTATTTGGACGTCCCAAAAGGAGTTCGATATAGCGGCGTTGCAGTGTATTGCTTTCTCTGCTAGCACACAAGCTAGTTGTTAAAGTTTGCCTAAAAGAGGTACGGCACACTTACAGTTATGGTCAGAAGTTTACATACAGTGACATGAATGTCATCTTGGATATGAATGTCATGGCAATATTTGGGCTTTCAATAGTTTCTTTGAACTGTTCTTTTTCTGTGGCAGAATGATTGTACAGCATACAGCTTTAATTTAAAAAAAAACACTGGAATTTGATGCACACATTTTAATTTTCTTTGGGTTTTCTGAAATCAACACAGGATCAAGATTATACATACAGGGTCAAAAATTTACATATACTCACTTAGATTATTAATTCAGAGGTGCTGAAACTTCCAAAATGTCTCTTATCTTGCCAAGGCCGAGGTCTCTTAACTAACTGTTAGTGATCATGATTAACTACAGCTGATAGCTTCTCTCTGCCTTCATAAAAAGGGCTTGTTTACAGCACTCATTGGATTGACCAACACACAGTAAAATGGGAAAGTCTAAGGAGCTCAGTGCAGATCTGAGAAAGAGGATCGCAGATATACACAACTCCGGAATGTCTCTTGGAACCATTTCTAAACAACTGCAAATTCCAAGATTAGTTCAAACAATTGTATGTAAGTTATTGTGAAGTGTAGTCACTTTGCCAAGCCACTTTGCTTCAAGAAAACCTAAACTGTCACCCGCAGCTGAAAGGAAATTGGTTTGGATGGTCAGGAACATCCTCGGAACCACCATGGCACAGCCCTGCCATGAACTGGAAGCTGATGGATCACTGTCTACAGTTCAGATCACCATGGACTAAGAGGCTGCTATTCAAGAAATAACCACCTGCTCCAAAATTGACATCTTCAAGCTTAACTTAAGTTTGAAGCTGACCACACGGACAAAGAAAAAAGCCTTCTGGAGGATAGCTGTGTGGTCAGATGAGACAAAGATTGAGTTGTTTGGCCACAATGACCACCATGTACAGAGGGACACTGTACCAGCTGGTGGTGGTGGTAGGATCATCATGCTCTGGGGCTGTTTTGCTGCCAGTGGAACTGGTTCATTGCACAAAATGGATGGAATAATGAAGGAGGACCACTTCAGAATTCTTCAGAATAAACCATCAGAAACTTGAACATGACTTGGGAGTTACAGCAGGATAATGAACCCAAACACACATCAGAGCTGGCTGTGGAGGATAAAGCAGGATAACATTAAGCTTAAAAAAAGTCCTGATTTCAACCCTATTGAAAATATATGGGCAGTGCTTATAAGTCGAGTCCATGCCCAGAAAAAAAATTATTGAACACTACCAATTCTACCATGAAGAGTTGTGAAATATCCAACCAGAATTGTGCCAGAAGCTTGTTCATAGTAAACAAAAATGTTTGGTCAAGGTGAATCTTGCAAAGAGACATTTTACCCAAATATTAAGCATGCTGTATATTTTTTACCCTGTGTGTATAATTTTGACCCTGTGTTGATTACAGAAAACCCAAAGAAAATTAAAACTTGTGTACCAAATTCTAGGTTTTTTATTTTTATTAAAGATGTATGCTGTACAATTATTCTGCCACAGAAAAAGAACAGTTCAAAGAAATTACTTTAAGCCCAAATATTGCCATGGCATTCATATCCAAGATGGCATTCATGTCACTGTATGTAAACTTCTGACCATAACTGTAAATGTGTTTTTTGAATGTAAACTAAATGATATGATTACTGTGATGAAACACATCAATGCTGTCATTAATATTAACAAAATTATAACTTTTATTAAAATTGCCATTTTGTGGGATGAAAATGGCTCAAAACTTCATTTCCTGGTTAAAATCATCCTGAATCTTGCAAGGCCGATGCTGAGGTAGAGTTGACAGTTTGTTACTTGTCTACATCATCAAATTTATATTAAAAATGTTACACACCCTCTGTAGCAGCAGCTTCGCAGCAACCGCTTCAGAGCGGAGGTTAACTCAGACAGCGCGCGTCTTTAGAAAATAGAGAGATTTATTCATCCTAAATTAACTAAAGCATACAAAAAAAACGCTCCATCACATCACATGGTTGAAAAACTGTTTGCCACTTCCGCTCTACCTGACCATCAGGTGACGGCACATATATTGAACGTCAATCAATCAAGACACAGATGTCATGCTCAACAAGACAGGCAGAGCAGCAAACATGCACAACAGTACAAAAGCACAAAATATTTCAGATAAAGATCTAAACATATTGCACATATAAATTAGTATTTCATCAAAGCGCAAATTATGATCATATTAATTCTGAAAAAACAAAAAAATGCGAAACGGCTCCAACATCCTCTAATCAGAGGTGGGTGGCCCACCTCCCCCAGCCCCTGATCTTGTGTATGAGTCTGTGAAACTGCACTCATTTTCAAATATATGCTAATCAAGTCTCCTCATTCACAGTAATTTATGTTATAGAATAGAATGCCTTTATTGTCACTGCACAAATGTACAACAAAACTTAGTTCATCATAGGAGAACAAAGCCACTGCATACATGCGCGCCACCACTCTTGGGCACTTAAGCCCAAGGCCATCCCATATTAACCTAACCGCATGTCTTTGGATTGTGGGGGAAACCGGAGCACCCGGAGGAAACCCAAACAGAGAACATGCAAACTCCACACAAAAAGGCCCCCGTCGGCCATGAACCCGAACCTTCTTACTGTGAGGCGACAGTGCTAACCACTTACACCACCATGCCACCCAATGTTGTTTTCCAACCCCGCCCCCCTCCTCAGCTGAGTATCATCTCATCTCATTATCTCTAGCTGCTTTATCCTTCTACAGGGTCGCAGGCAAGCTGGATCCTATCCCAGCTGACTACGGGCGAAAGGCGGGGTACACCCTGGACAAGTCGCCAGGTCATCACAGGGCTGACACATAGACACAGACAACCATTCACACTCACATTCACACCTACGGTCAATTTAGAGTCACCAGTTAACCTAACCTGCATGTCTTTGGACTGTGGGGGAAACCGGAGCACCCAGAGAAAACCCACGCGGACACGGGGAGAACATGCAAACTCCACACAGAAAGGCCCTCGCCGGCCACGGGGCTCAAACCCGGACCTTCTTGCTGTGAGGCGACAGCACTAACCACTACACCACCGTGCCGCCCTCAGCTGAGTATCATTTCTCTGTAATTCTGTGGCTGAAAACATGACCAGGTTCTGTGATTGGTCATTATAAATGAGATGAATGATGCTGAGGAGTGGTGATCCTCTTCATTCAGTTATGGAACTTATCTTGAAATTTTAACAGCACCATCTGCAGTACTGGAGCTCTCTAGCAGATTAAAATGCCTTAATAATTAGACTGTGTTTTTGATCATACAAAGTTATGAAAATATCATTAATTAAACCATTAGTAAATAGATATGAGAGTGTGATATTTCTGGACATGAGTCGGCGAATAGGTACAACAAACTAATATAATGGAGAAGCTCTGTGTGTGGACAAGGGGGCTGCACTATGGTGATATAATGAGAAGTCTCTGCCTCCTTTTTTTCCTGCGGAGCGGCAATTAATTGCGAGGGCGATGATGGCGGGTCATTACCACTCGGTTCCTCCAGGAGCGCCGCAGGGCGCAGCGGACACACACACACACACACACACTTTGTGAGGCGAGGATGGCTTCGGCTTTTCAATTAGCAGATGGAAATTGCACTTCCGTCTCCCTGCTTCCCCCTCCTCCTCCTCCTGGCCTTGAATTTTCCGTGCGTGTAAACCTCCTGACATCTTGGGATTATAGCAGCTCTGGTCCTTATTAATGTGACTTTAACCTCCACCGCCATCTTTACGGATATATTGCAGCTCATGTGGATCATAATGTATCTCAGTATGGCACACGATATTGCACACATTCAGGGCACAACCTGATCTGTTTACGCTGATGACTTTTTAATAATACATTTCTTATATCTATAACGGTTAATCTTTTATAGAAGAACATTAGACCATATGTCAAATGTTTAATACAATTTAAGGCATGCTGTAATAATATAATACAGGTCTACATTTACAATATTTGTATTTTAATGTACTTTTTTTGCATTATTTTATCTCATTTATCTTCAATCAAGAAAGCAATTTTGTGTTATTTAGTAATAAAGTGCGTGATGAGTATATCATATTTAACTCATACTCATTATAACATAATAACCAGTCCAGTGTACTGTAAAATCAACCTCTTTTTGCTTTTCACCCTCTTTGTTTCCTGTTTCCATCACATCATCCAGCTCCGAGATGTTTTCTGTTTTTCTTTGTGTTGAATTTTCCATCAGTTGCATCTTAATCCAGTGCACACATTGCCATCTAGTGGTCCATTATAAAGTAATAGTATAAATCGTGTATGAAATAATGTAAAACAGTATAATGTTTGAAATAGTGTAAAATAGTATAAGTAGTGTGTGTAATATTGTAAATTAGTAAAAAGATATAAATAATGTGTAAAACAATATAAAAATTATGTAAAATTGTATAAAAAGTGTGTGTGTAAAATCAGAAAAAGTTGGGATGGTATGTTGAAACTGAAATTAAAATTGAAAAAAATTATTTGTAAATAATCTTTGACCTGTATTGCACTCAAAACAATACAACAAATAAACCCAACTTCACAACAATTCCTCACCAGTTCATTGTTCCCAAGCTCTGTGGTATCATGCCAGTTAGCCTCTACCTTCCATGCTAACTTCTTGTTTTTCTCCCCATATGCTTGCTGCATGCTCATTCAGAATTCCTGCTACATCAGCTGTGCTGTCCACCTGCCGTTACAAGCCTACCTGCTTCTCCACTCCCAAGTCCTCTTCTTCCTTCCTGGCTTGCCTCCTGTTGGTCCACCCCTCTGGTGCACTGGTTAAGCATGGTGCTGCCAATGCTGTGATCAGGGTTCAAGCCTCACCTCAGGCAGTACTCACAACTTAAGTATTTTTCCTGCACTGTAAATAAACACAGCACATTGAAATCCGTCTCCAGCATTCGTGTCCACTTTGAACCAGACCCTTGACAGAATGAACTGGCTGGATGTACTCAGCAAAGACAAACAGCCCTCCTGGCCCTGACACACCAAGGAGTCACACTGGGTCGTCATAAGCAGGCCCTCCAGCAGGTGACATAGTCTTCAACACCTCATGGCCCGATTAGAGAGTCATGCAACATAGCTGCCCTCTCAGCCAGCCCCAACACCTGTGGATCCACCCATGCCTGAACCCATTCGGCCCACTGCCCACCTTGGGGAAATGCTGGTCCCAACAGCAGCCACCTGCTCCAGGGAGCTGGGGAAATACTAGCGCTTCCTCATTCAGGGCGGCATGGTGGTGTAGTGGTTAGCACGGTTGCCTCACAGCAAGAAGGTTCCGGGTTCGAACCCAGTGGCTGGTGAGGGCTTTTCTGTGTGGAGTTTGCATGAAAATGTGTCTGCGTGGGTTTCCTCCAGGTGCTCCGGTTTCCCCCACAATCCAAAGACATGCAGTTAGGTTAACATGGGGTGGCCTTGGGCTGAGCTGCCCTTGAGCAAGGTACTGAACCCCTGACTGCTCCCTGGGTGCTCTGGTGTGGCTGCCCACTGCTCTGAGTGTGTGCATGTGTTCACTGCTTCAGATGGGTTAAATGCAGAGGATGAATTTCACTGTGCTTGAAGTGTGCATGTGACAAATAAAGGTTTCTTCTATTCAGTGCTCCTTGGTCTTCAAGCAGCAGCCCAGACCTTCAAGTCAGATAAGTCCAAGATCATTTTCTTAACCCTCTGGGGTCTGAGGGTACAGTGGTGCAAACTATGTCTGACAGATTTTATCCTGTTTACAGTGGGTGTTCCTTTAGAATTTTCTATATTTCTGTATAAATATGACCTAAAACATCATCAGATTTTCACACAAGTCCTAAAAGTAGATAAAGAAAACCCAGTTAAACAAATGAGACAAAAACATTATACTTGGTCATTTATTTATTGAGGAAAATGATCCAATATTACATATCTGTGAGTGGCAAAAGTATGTGAACCTTTGCTTTCAGTATCTGGTGTGACCCCCTTGTGCAGCAATAACTGCAACTAAATGTTTCTGGTAACTGTTGATCAGTCCTGCACACTGGCTTGGAGGAATTTTATCCCATTCCTCCATACAGAACAGCTTCAACTCTGGAATGTTGGTGTGTTTCCTCACATGAACTGCTTGTTTCAGGTCCTTCCAACAGCATTTCAATTGGATTAAGGTCCGGACTTTGACTTGGCCATTCCAAAACATTAACGTTATTCTTCTTTAACCATTCTTTGGTAGAACGACTTGTGTGCTTAGGGTCATTGTCTTGCTGCATGACCCACCTTCCCTTGAGATTCAGTTTATGGACAGATGTCCTGACATTTTCCTTTAGAATCCGCTGGTATAATTCAGAATTCATTGTTCCATCAATGATGGCAAGCCGTCCTGGCCCAGATGCAGCAAAACAGGCCCAAACCATGATACTACCACCACCATGTTTCACAGATGGGATAAGGTTCTTATGCTGGAATGCAGTGTTTTCCTTTCTCCAAACATAACACTTCTCATTTAAACCAAAAAGTTCTATTTTGGTCTCATCTGTCCACAAAACATTTTTCCAATAGCCTTCTGGCTTGTCCACGTGATCTTTAGCAAACTGCAGACGAGCAGCAATGTTCTTTTTGGAGAGCAGTGGCTTTCTCCCTGCAACCCTGTCATGCACACTATTGTTGTTCAGTGTTTTCCTGATGGTGGACTCATGAACATTAACATTATCCAATGTGAGAGAGGCCTTCAGTTGCTTAGAAGTTACCCTGGGGTCCTTTGTGACCTTGCCAACTATTACACGCCTTGCTCTTGGAGTGATCTTTGTTGGTCGACTACTCCTGGGGAGGGTAACAATGGTCTTGAATTTCCCCCATTTGTACACAATCTGTCTGACTGTGGATTGGTGGAGTCCAAACCGTTTAGAGGTGGTTTTGTAACCTTTTCCAGCTTGATGAGCATCAATAATGCTTTTTCTGAGGTCCTCGGAAATCTCATTTGTTCATGCCATGTTACACTTCCACAAACATGTATTGTGAAGATCAGACTTTGATAGATCCCTGTTCTTTAAATAAAACAGGGTGCCCACTCATACCTGATTGTCATTCCATTGATTGAAAACACCTGACTCTAATTTCACCTTCAAATTAACTGCTAATCCTAAAGGTTCACATACTTTTGCCACTCACAGATATGTAATACTGGATCATTTTCCTCAATAAATAAATGACCAAGTATAATATTTTTGTCTCAGTTGTTTAACTGGGTTCTCTTTATCTACTTTTAGGACTTGTGTGAAAATCTGATGATGTTTTAGGTCATATTTATGTAGAAATATAGAAAGTTCTAAAGGGTTTAGAAACTTTTTCAAGTACCACTGTATCAAGCACAAAAAACTTAAATCTGCTCCATTGATTTGGACCATTAACTGTCCATCAAAAAATGTATGTCCTATTGTTTTGGGATAAAGGGTTGGCTGTGGGAGGGGTATTCAGTGAGAAGGGTAAAAAAAATTCCATTCATTCAATGAGAAGAGTGAAAACATCTCCCACCGCCAACTCTTAATCCCATCAGGTCAAGTCACAATGGGTAAGGTAATGTTTTTTCACACATTCCAACACAGTTCTGAAACTGCTTTTTAGAACAGCTTCATTTATCTGGTATTTGACTTTATTTTGGTATTTGACTCTATTCAGAGTGTCTTGAAATTAACTCTTGTACTATTTTACTCAGTTCAGAGCCACAACCAACTCTGCGCCTCTGTTACACAATTAATCTGTAATTTTGCTTCTACTCCAACTCCAAATTTTACTCTCTTAACTCGAAATTGGGGCGGCACGGTGGTGTAGTGGTTAGCGCTGTCGCCTCACAGCAAGAAGGTCCTGGGTTCGAGCTTCGGGGCCGGCGAGGGCCTTTCTGTGTGGAGTTTGCATGTTCTCCCCGTGTCCGCGTGGGTTTCCTCTGGGTGCTCCGGTTTCCCTCACAGTTCAAAGACATGTAGGTTAGGTTAACTGGTGACTCTAAATTGGCCGTAGGTGTGAGTGTGAATGGTTGTCTGTGTCTATGTGTCAGCCCTGTGATGACCTGGCGACTTGTCCAGGGTGTACCCCGCCTTTTGCCCGTAGTCAGCTGGGATAGGCTCCAGCTTGCCTGTGACCCTGTAGAAGGATAAAGCAGCTAGAGATAATGAGATGAGATGAACTCGAAATTGAGCAAAATTAACTATTTTTGAGGAAAATACTTTTAACTCTGGAAAAACTGCTAAGTCATTTTTCCTGTGTATGCACTACAGTGCACACATATCAACCGATCTGCTCACAATAAATAGGAGAAATATTTACACTTACTCAAGTTGATCTTTGGATGGATTGAGTTAAAGTAAAAAAAATAAAAATTAAATTAAAAAAAGGCACCGCTCATCATCAGTGTTGCAGTTCTCAAGATTGACTTGAATTGCTGTCCTGAATCATGAAATTAATCATGAACTGAATCACTGTCCTGAATCATCCGAAGCACATAAAATCCGTGTTCCATCTCACAAGAAGTTTTACCTCCAAATAGCCTAAACTATGTCTGACAGATTTTATCCTGTTTACAGTGGGCGTTCCTACTGCGAAAGAGAAACCAATTGAAACCGAAAGAGCAAAAGTGATTATCATGCCATTACCATGTGAACAGTCTTTTATGAATGTGTAAGTGGGCGCTCAGTGCTCTGACTCTAGTGTGACTTAGTAAGATGACAAGTTTTATGTTTAATCTAATTTAGGTCATTTAAAAACTATAATATTATTTGGCAGTGGGCACATAGGAAAGTGTAAAGTATAAAATTTCTGCCAATATGTTTATCATGCTTGTATGGTGAAAAACCCGTGAAGATATTTATCTAAATACATGGCCTACTCATTCTAAATCTATCGAGCTTTGCCAGTGAAGCTGTCAACCTCAGAGGGTTAATGGGTATTTTAAGAGGGCAAGCACTTGACTGGACTACCGCTATTTGGGAAAACCAAACCAATCTCTGCTCTTCATTCTAGACATTCATCATGGAGATGTGTAAGGTGTTCGATCACCCTGTCCGAGACAAAGAAGCAGCTGGGAAATTACTCTCCCTCTGTCAAGACTTTTGCAGTGTGGCAGAATACAACACTGAGTTCAGGACACTGGCAGAGGACTCTGGATGGAACTTGGAGGCCCAACAGGGGGTATTTCTCTGCGAACTCAGCGAGGCTCTCAAGGACCAACTTGCTGCCAGGGATGAACCCGGGGGCTGGATGCCTCGATCTCCCTGGATATCCATCTGGATAGCCACTGGAGGGAATGGTGTCGGGAGAAACAGGGTGACTTACCCAGACTCCACCATCAGTCTCACACCCTCAGCCAGAGTCCAGCCTGGCCACCCTACCTCTATCTCCTCCAGCTCACCCCCAGTTTTCAGTTCCAGCTTTGAGCCCATGTAGCTCAGCCAAGCACAACTTGCATCCTTTGAGATATTTAGTCACATGCAGGAGGGGTGATGTCTTTACTATGGGCAGTCAGGTCAGCTGATCTCCATTTGTCCAGTATGGCCAAAAGGGGAGGCTCACCAGTAGCTGTGGGAACCCTGGCGAGCCCTATCCCTCAGTTCCCTACTTCATGTTTGCAACTTTCTGCCACACTCTTGTACAACCAGGTCTCCTGGGAGCTCCAGGCATTCATTGTCACGATCCAGCCTGGAAATTCCAGATCCTGATCTGTGCCTTTGCACTCTGCCCTGCATTTTTCCCCATTCTCCTCACACTGCATTAGCACACCTGCTATGTGTTTATCAGCCACTCTATATAAACACACCTAGGAGCTTAATGCAATATGGATAAATACTCGCCGTACGTTTAGTCTTATTCATGGTCATGTTATGCTCATGCTCTGTTCCTCAACTTAGTTTACATTTTTGGATTACAATTTTGCCTGCCATTTTTTGGGTACTCTCATTGTCACTTTGGCTTCGGACTTTGTTTACGTTTTTGGATTACAATTTTTGCCTCCTGTTTTGGGACCCCTCATTGTGACCTTGGCTTTGGACTTTGTTTATGTTCTGGATTATGACTTTACTTGCTGTTATTTGGGACTTAATGCCATCTTCTGGGAAATCACTGTATTGGTTCTAGACTGTGCTGCTGCGCCTGTCACCTGCATGCCTGCCTCACGAATCAACTCCTCAGGTATGCTTCCTCTCATTTCCCATAGTTGCACATTGGGTCCTATCTGTTTCCATGGCCTTTGGGTCGTGACATTCATTAATTCTGGGGCAGAAGGAAACTTCCTGGATGTGGCTGTCACTCAGCAGATAAGCATTCCTTGAGAACCCCTTCCATCTCCCCTTCTGGTCAATACCCTTAACAGCTGGTTGCTATTCAAGGTCACTCACCAGACTCCCCATTCAACTTCTATCCAGGTACAATAGAGAATCATGAACTTCTACATCATCTCTTCCTCCAACAGCTCTTGATCCCCTGACACCCCTGGCTCTCTTTACACGATAAATCAATGGACTTGGTTTCCAGCAAGGTTATTGCCTGGAGCCCTCACTGCCACTGCCTTTCTTCAGCCAAGTCTCCCTGTGGGCTTTCACCTACATCACCTACCTCCAAAGACCCAGGCCTCTCCATGGTCCCCACAGTTTACCATGACCTAGGAGAGGTTTTCAGTAAGTCCTGAACCCTGTCCTTACCTCCTCACCATCCTGATGATTGTGCTGTTAACCTCCTCCATGGGTCTCCCCTCACATCCAGCCACCTCTATAATCTGTCCCGGACAGAGAGGGAGGCCATGGAATTGTACATCCACGACTCCTTGGCTGCTGGCCTCATCTGCCCTTCTTCATCTTCTGTCAGAGCTGGGTTTTTCTTCATAGAAGAGAAGGATGGACCCCTGCATCCCTGTATCAACTACCACAGCTTGAACAACATCACTGTGGCAGTTCCTTAAGAGTGGGTGGAGCACAGAGGACGGCAGGACAGAGATCAGGTTTGTGTATAGGCTTTATTGCCACACTTTTCAGTCTAAAAATAATTTTCCCAATAGAGACACACACACACACACACACACACAGCGTCTCGTCCGGGGATGAGCTTCCCTCTGCTCTCACTCTCCCTCCTTAAATAGGGCGCGGTTTACTGGGGAGAACACACACAAAACATAGGTTAATCACACTCAGGTGAAGCGATTCTGCCACTTACCTTCCCCAACTCCGCCCTCCTGTCACAGACCGGCGCTTGACCACGCCCCCGCTGCCACATACCCCCACCGTCCGACTCAGGCCGGGCGCCCATCTGGCCAGCAGCCAACTCCCCCCCCTTGATGGGAGAGGAAGTCCGCCACAACCATCTGCGCCCCCGGCCTGTGGACCACCTTGAAGTTGAAAGGTTGGAGCGCTAGATACCAACGGGTGATCCGCGCGTTGGCATCCTTCATGCGGTGGAGCCACTGGAGGGGCGCGTGGTCCGAACAGAGGGTGAAAGAGCGCCCCAGCAGGTAGTAACGGAGGGCGAGGACCGCCCACTTGATCGCCAGACACTCTTTCTCGATGGTGCTGTAGCGCCCCTCATGCACCGACAGCTTTTGGCTGATGTATAATACTGGGCGATCCTCTCCCCACACCTGCTGGGACAAAACGGCCCCCAGCCCTCTGTCCGACGCATCCGTCTGTAACAAAAAAGGGAGAGAGAAGTCAGGGGAGTGCAAAAGTGGCCCCCCACACAGTGCAGCCTTTACCTCAGAAAAAGCCCGCTGGCACTGCTCCGTCCACTGGACCAGAACTGGCGCCCCCTTTTTAGTGAGATCAGTCAGCGGGCTGGTGACATCCGAATAATTAGGTCTAAACCTACGATAATAGCTAGCCAGCCCCAGGAACTGTCTCACCCCCTTTTTGGTCTTGGGCCTCGGGCAGGCCGCAATCGCTGCTGTCTTGTTAATTTGGGGACGCACCTGCCCGTTACCCAAGTGGAAGCCCAGATACCGTACTTCCACCCGCCCAATCGCACACTTCTTCGGGTTGGCAGTGAGCCCCGCCCGCCTCAGCGACCTAAGGATGGCCCTCAGGTGTTGCAGGTGCCGCTGCCAGTCATTACTATAAATGATGATGTCATCTAAGTAAGCGGCCGCATAGGTGGCGTGGGGCCGGAGGATCCGATCCATCAGCCGCTGAAACATAGCGGGCGCCCCAAACAGCCCAAACGGAAGTGTGACGAACTGGTGTAAGCCGAACGGTGTGGAAAAGGCCGTTTTTTCCCAGGATAATGGAGTCAAGGGGATCTGCCAATATCCCTTCGTCAAATCCAGTGTCGAGTAAAAGCGAGCCGTGCCTAGTCGATCGAGCAGCTCATCAATACGAGGCATTGGGTACGCGTCGAATTTAGACACCGCGTTGACTTTTCTATAGTCCACACAGAACCGGACCGAGCCACCGGCCTTGGGAACCAAGACCACTGGGCTGCTCCAGTCACTGTGGGACTCCTCGACGATGCCCATTTCGAGCATGGCCTGAAGTTCTTCCCGAACAACCTTTTTTTTGTGTTTGGGTAATCTATAAGGACGGCTACGCACTACCACCCCCGGGGGCGTCTCTACGTGGTGTTCTATGAGGTTGGTGCGACCGGGCAGGGGCGAGAACACATCCGAAAACTCGGCCTGCAACTGGGCGACCTCCGTGAGTTGGGTCGGGGAGAGGTGGTCTCCACAGGGGACCAGAGAGGTGCGAGATGCCAATGACCCTTTTTGGACCTCCGGCCCCAGCTCCGCCTTCTCCGGAACTACCGACACCAACGCCACGGGGACCTCCTCGTTCCAGAGCTTCAGCAGATTGAGGTGGTAGATCTGTAGTGCCCCCTCCCTGTCCGTTCGCCTAACCTCATAGTCAACATCCCCGACTCGCCGTGTGACCTCGAAGGGCCCTTGCCACTTGGCGATTAATTTGGAGCTTGACGTGGGCAACAGGACGAGTACCTTATCTCCCGGAGTGAACTCTCTAAGGCGCGTGCCCTTGTTGTACAGGCGGGTTTGCCGTTCCTGGGCCTGCCGCAAATTCTCCTGAGTTAAGTGGGTGAGCGTGTGGAGTTTTGCGCGCAGATCCATAACGTATTGAATTTCATTTTTGCTCTGCGAAGGTCCCTCCTCCCAATTTTCCCGCAGTACATCTAAGATGCCGCGCGGCTTACGCCCATACAATAATTCAAACGGGGAGAACCCCGTGGAGGCTTGGGGGACCTCTCGCACTGCAAACAACAAGGGTTCGAGCCACTTATCCCAGTTATGTGCGTCCTCACTTACGAATTTTTTGATAATGTTCTTGAGGGTGCGGTTGAACCATTCGACTAAACCGTCCGTCTGTGGGTGATACACGCTGGTGCGGATCGGCTTAATACCCAGTAGCCCATACAGTTCGGCCAGTGTTCGTGACATAAACAAGGTGCCTTGGTCAGTCATAATCTCTTTCGGGATTCCGACCCGGGAGATGACGTGGAAGAGGGCCTCTGCAATACTACGTGCGGAAATATTGCGAAGAGGCACCGCTTCTGGGTATCGCGTTGCATAGTCCACCAGAACCAATATAAAGCGGTACCCTCGTGTTGACCGATCTAATGGCCTGACGAGATCCATCCCAATTCTTTCAAACGGGGTCTCGATTAATGGTAGGGGGTGCAAGGGCGCTTTTGTAATGGCCGCTGGATTTACTAACTGGCATTCGCGGCACGCCGTACACCACTTACGGACGTCGCCACGAATCCCCGGCCAATAGAATCGGGCCATTATCCAGGCAAGTGTTTTATCCTGCCCGAGGTGTCCCGCCATGGGATTAAAGTGAGCCGCCTGGAATACCAATTCCCGGCGGCTCTTTGGAATTAACAACTGGGTGACACGCTCCTTTGTCTGAGTGTCCTGCGTCACTCGGTATAACCTATCCTTTAAAATGGAAAAATAGGGGAAGGTCGAGGTGGCGTTCGGCTGGAGCGTTTGACCATCGATTACTCTCACTTGGTCAAACGCGTGTCGCAGAGTTTCGTCTCGCGATTGTTCCAGTGGGAAATCCGCGAGGGATTCCCCAATAGAAAGAGGAGGGGCCGGGGGCTCCTCACTCTGTCGCGGAGATGACGTAGATGGCTCTGCGACTGCAGCTCCAGCCAAAACGACACCGGGACCCCCCCCGCTAACCGGCAGGACCCACTCTTTACTAGGTGTGCCATCAGCCCCCGGAATCCCGGCCAATCAGTCCCCAAGATTAAAGAGTGGGTAAGGCGAGGATTAACCGCCGCCTTTACTATGGATTTGTCCCCTCTGAAATGTATGTGGACCGACACCAACGGGTAGCAGTGAACATCCCTGTGCACACACAACACCTTCACCCCTTGTGCTCCCCCCAATGCCTCGTCTTGCACCAGGCTTTGGCGGATCGAGGTCTGGTTGCAACCCGAATCCACCAACACCTGATATGTCGCCCCTTGTACACTTACCGGTATGCGATACGCTCCGGCCTGATCCGCACCACCGCCCCCACCTCCATCGCGGCACACTGTTGCTGCAGGTGGCCCGGTTCCCCACAGCGCCAGCAAACCGGCCCGGGCCTCCCCTCTGCAGCTGTGGTTTGAGGGTCACTCACCTGAGGGGGGGGAGAGACAGACACAGAAGGGAGAAACAGGAGGGCACCACTGGTGCGGCAGGCTGGCTGGGGTGGAGCCGGCCCCCGCCTCCGTGGTGGGGGAATGGGGCGAGGACGGGACACGGGAGGAGGGGGAAGAGAGAGCGAAGAGGAGAGAGAAGATGATGACATCATTGTCCTGCCACCGGGACAGCCACCAGATGATCCTCCGCCAGTCCTACGGCCTGATCCAGTGACGCCAGGCGGTGGCACTGGACCCACTCCGCGGTTCCGGCGGGTAGGCGGGCGATGAACTGTTCCAGCACCACCTGGTCGATGATCCCCTCGGCATCGCGATCTTCGGCCCTCAGCCACCGCCAGCAGGCGTCCCGGAGCTCCTGGCCGAACGCGAATGGGCTGCCGACTTCCTCCATTCGCAGCACCCGGAAGCGCTGGCGCTGCTGCTCCGGCGTGCGCCCCACGCACTGGAGGACAGCCCGGCAAAGGTCGGCGTATGCCAGCCGGTGGTCGGCGGGGAGCTGTAGTGTGGCTAACTGCGCCTCTCCCGTCAGGAGGGGGAGGAGGCGCGCCGCGCGCTGCTCCATCGGCCACCCCGAGGCTTCGGCGACCTGTTCGAACAACGCGATGAACGCCTCGGGGTCGTCCTGCGGGCCCATTTTAGTCAAGGTGATGGGAGATGGGCCCGCGGCCGGGGCGCTGGTGGACCCCGCCAACGTGAGGAGGCACCGGAACGCCTCTCGGTCTTCCTGTTGAGCCAGCATCAGGGCTTCGAAGCAGCGCTCCTGCTCCTTCCGGAGCGTGACGAGTGCCTGGTGCTGGCTCTGCTGAGCCGTGGCGAGGGTGTGGACCAAGTCTGCGAACAGGGAGGATTCCATGGGGCTGCAGGACAGGTGCTCCACTTTCCCGGGTTTCGGCACCACTGTGGCAGTTCCTTACGAGTGGGTGGAGCACAGAGGACGGCAGGACAGAGATCAGGTTTGTGTATAGGCTTTATTGCCACACTTTTCAGTCTAACAATAATTTTCCCAATAGAGACACACACACACACACACAGCGTCTCGTCCGGGGATGAGCTTCCCTCTGCTCTCACTCTCCCTCCTTAAATAGGGCGCGGTTTACTGGGGAGAACACACACAAAACATAGGTTAATCACACTCAGGTGAAGCGATTCTGCCACTTACCTTCCCCAACTCCGCCCTCCTGTCACAGACCGGCGCTTGACCACGCCCCCGCTGCCACAATCACTATCGAGAACAAGTACCCCATACTGCTCATCAGCTCTGCCTTCAAGCTGCTATAGGGTGCCACCATCTTCACCAAGCTTGACCTCCACATTGCTTGCCACCTAGTCTGGATTTGGGAGGGTGATGAGTGGAAGACAATGGTTTACACTCCTCTGGGCCACTTCAAGTACAGTGTCATGCTGTTCAGACTCACAAATGCACTTGCTGTCTTCCAGAGTCTGGTCAACGATGTCCTCCAGGATTTTATTAACCTGATTACCTAGGCAACATTCTTATCTTCTCCCATACTCTCCAAGAAAATGAGGTCCAGGTATGCCAGATCTTCCAGAGGCTGCTTGAGAACAAACTATATGTCAAAGCAGAGAAATGTGAAGTCCATATCCCCCTCTGTCTCATTCCTGGGGTATATCTTAAAATGGGGCAGACCTAGAGAAGAAATTAGCTGTGGCAGACTCACCCACACCAGGTTCCTGCAAGCAGCTGTAGCAGTTCCTGGGCTTTGCCAATTTCTAATGATGCTTCATTTGGGACTCCAGTTAGATGGCTGCCCCACTGACACAGCTCACCTTCACAATCAAACCCTTCCAGTGGACTTTCAAAGCAGAGCAGGTCTTCAAGGAGTTGAAGAGGCATTTCACCTTGGTCCCTATTCTCCACTAACCTGATCCTGCTAGGCAATTTCAATTCAATTCAAAACACTTTATTTGTCCCCAAAGGGCAATTTAAAGGCATGCAGAGAAGTACAGTTAAACACATAATAAAAAACAAAAACACAAAATATAAAAATTATGACAGTGTGCAAGGTGGCAGTATGTGGATAAATAACTGTAAATTTGTGGTGGAGGTTGACGCAGCTGACTCAGGAGTGAGAGCGGTCTTGTCCCCGCACTGTGAGTCAGACAACAAACTGCATCCCTGTGCATTCTTCTCCCAATGGCTCACCCCCACTGAGCATAATTATGACATCAGCAACTGAGAGCTTCTTGCAGTTAAACTCACCTTGGAAGAATGGCAACATTGGCTGGAGGGGCTGAACAGCCTTTCATGGTCTGGACCAACTACAAGAACTTGGAATACATCAAATCCCCCAAGCAGATAAATTCATGCCAAGCCTGATGGGTCATCTTCTTTGGGTGATTCAAATTTACCATCAGCTATCACCCTGGCTCTAAAAACACCATGCCTGATGCCTTCTCCCATCTTTTATCCACTGGGGACCTTGCCTTTCATCCAACCCCGACACCACATGGTCTCGCACTGTGCTGGTTTTTATCACCGGTCTCCCCTTTTCTTAAGGAAATTCCACCATCCTAGTCATTGTCCGCTTCTCCAAGGCTTCCCACTTCATCGCACTACCCAAGCTCCCCTATGTCACGGAAACAACCAAGCTCCTCACATACCATGTCTTCCACCTCCACGGCATCCCTGCTGACATTGTCTTTGACTGGGGCCCTCAAATCACCTCCTGAATTTGGAGGGCCTTCTGTTGGACCCTTGGTGCCTCTGCCAGCCTCTCTTCTGGGTTCCATCCCCAGATCAATGGTCAGACAGAGTGCACCAACCAAGATCAGCTGCCCTGCATTGTGTTGTCACCAACAACCCCTCTGCTTGGTGTGGCCGCCTGCCCTGGAACGAGTATGCACACAACTCCCTCACAAGCTCTGACACCAGTATGTTTCCTTTAGAGGCCTCCCTGGGGTACCAGCCACTGCTGTCCCCTACCCACAAGGATGAGATTGCTGTACCCTTGGTCCAAGCCCATCTGCACTGATACCGGGAGATCTGGAGGGACACTTGGGCAGCCCTCCTCCACTTGTCTGACTGCAACCAACACAGAGCTCCGGCCCTGAACTACCAGCCTGGTCAGAAGGTTTGGCTCTCTGCACAGGACATCCCTCTTAAGGCCCAGTACAAGAAGCTCTCACCCTGGTTCATTGGCCCATATGAGATTAAAAGCATCATTAATCTCTCTGCCATTCATCTCAAACTTCCCAGTTTCCTTTGCATCCACCTGACCTTCCATGTTTTTCAAATCCAGCCCATATCTTCCAACGAGCTTACTTTTTGCACGTTAAAGTTTTAACTGGTGTTTGTGGATGTAACTCCATATTGTAGCTTGACAAAGGTTTGCCAAAGTAATCTCAAGCCCATGTGGTTCTCTCAGCTATAGATGAATGATGGTTCTTGATGCAGTGCCATCTGAGGGCTCAGAGCTCACAGGTGTTCAGCTTAGGCTTGAGCCATTACCCTTTACACACTGGAATTCTTCCAGATTATTTAATTGTTTTACCTCATTACTAGAACTAAATTGCCTCTGTCCCAACTTTTTTGGAATGTTTTGCAGGCCCGAAATGCAGGAATGGATGTATATGAACAAATGAAATGAAGTTGACCAACAAAACATGTAATATCTTGGGTTCATTCTGTCTGCAATGAAATACAAGTCAAAGTACATTTAGAAATCACTGATTTCTTTTTTTATTTGTATTTTCCATACTGTCCCAACTTTTTCTGATTGGGGTTGTAATATAGTAAATTGTAAAAAAAGTGTACATAATGTGTGAAATGAGGGCGGCACAGTGGTGTAGTGGTTAGCGCTGTCGCCTCACAGCAAGAAGGTCCGGGTTCGAGCCCCGTGGCCGGCGAGGGCCTTTCTGTGCGGAGTTTGCATGTTCTCCCCGTGTCCGCGTGGGTTTCCTCCGGGTGCTCCGGTTTCCCCCACAGTCCAAAGACATGCAGGTTAGGTTAACTGGTGACTCTAAATTGACCATAGGTGTGAATGGTTGTCTGTGTCTATGTGTCAACCCTGTGATGACCTGGTGACTTGTCCAGGGTGTACCCTGCCTTTTGCCCATAGTCAGCTGGGATAGGCTCCAGCTTGCCTGCGACCCTGTAGAACAGGATAAAGCGGCTAGAGATAATGTGTGAAATGGTGTAAAATAGTAAACAAATAATGTAAAATAGTACAAATAGTGTGTGAAATAGTGTAGATAATAGAATACACTACAACCTCTGCTATAACAAACTCTTTAGGGGACATGCAAATAGTTTGTTATAATGAAAAGTTCATAATCATGAAATGGACCCATTTGTCACAGCAAACAGTCATGTTATCTGTGAAATTTTAGTCACATTTTCCTCATGACGAAGTTCTCCTTCCAAGTCACTATCACAGTTCACTGACTGAGTTAAAGGATCATGAATGGAGGCAATGATTTTTTTGTCTGTTATGGAAATGACTGAGATTACTGGTGTATCATTGTCAGTGTCCACCCACTGATTCGCTCTGTTTTCTAAATCTTCACCATTCACTTCATTCATGTGTTGCAAATTATCGATGATGTCATTTATGTCATGCCACAGGGTGGGGGGTATAAAAACACTACCAGTGCACTTTATCAAGATGTTAAGTTTAGTAGTATCAGCAGTCATTTCATCCGTTTATCGATCCTTTGATCACTGATTTTGATAATTGTTAGTGATCGACACCTAAGCAAGGCTCATTAAGCCTTTGTTTTATGCCATTAACGTGTATTGTTAACTTGACTGCAGATTTGATTACTTATTGTTTGTCTCTGGGGGAAGAGGAGCACATGGCTTGGTGTTTATGTAAGCAGGCTGTGTTTATGTAAGATGGATGTAATTGCAGGAAGAGTGTTTATTTACAAACAGGTAGGCAAAGAGTTCAAAAACATAAGCCAAAGGCAGGGTCGTGAAACAGGCAATGGTCATATGAGGCACAAACAGAATGATGGAGGCAAAGACAAAAGGCAGAGTCCAAATACACAAAACAAAATCTAAACCAGAAAGGCAACACACAGATATAAGGCTTGGTCATGTGAGGCACTCAGTGCAGTGTGTATACTTCACCAAGTCTGTGTGTTTAGAGAGTGCTGATAAGTGCTTGCTGTGATTGTGCTCTAATCTGGAACAGGCGTATTGTAATTAGTCCTAAGGGTGCTGCACACTCCAAGCGCCAATGCACATGGATGTGACACAGTGATTTTTTTTTAAACCTCTGACTCATTGTCATTAAAGGCGGGGGACATTAACTTAGTTCGTTACGTATGAAAATTCATAGTAAAAGAGTTCATTATAGCATGGTTGCAGTGTATCATGTCAAGTAGTTTAAGATATTCTGTGTGTCAAGTAGGGTAAAATGTTTAATATAAATAATATCCTGTGGCATCCAAAGAGCTAAAAGTGATGGTGTTTTTTTAAATGTGTATGTGAGACAAAGAATTAAAGAAAAGAAACAGAAATAGTAATTCACAAGAGATGATTGTACCATCTCCACACACTATAATAATTATCAAGCACCACTAGAGGGCAGCATTAGTGTGTACTTCAAAAATATACCACAAGATGGCAGAGTTAATGTGATTAACACTGCTTTAGTGTTTCCTTGTTTACTCTTACTGGGATGCCCAAACATTGGCTCCCGACTCTTCCACCTTGTCGTGGTGTGAGGGCCCAAATGTACCAATTTCCCAGTCCTGGGGTAAGTGTAACATCCCTACTCTGCACTGTAAAACCCGATAAGGTCACTGAGCTCAAAAATTTTATTGAAACCGATTATTTAAAAATTTTTGAGGTAAGTAACTTAAATTTTTTAAGGTAAGATTTCTTAAAAATTACAATTAAGTGTAACTATAGTGTAATTTTTAAGAAATCTTACCTTAAAAAATTTAAGTTACTTACCTCAAAAATTTTTACGTAATCGGTTTCAATAAAATTTTTGAGCTCAGTGACCTTATCGGGTTTTACAGTGTGTAACCTCAAATGAGGGGGTGGAGATTGAGTAGTCGCTAAAGGGAGGGTCCCGGGTAGATGGAGCTCGACAGCCCTGGCAGGCTATCCATCTAGGAGAAGGACAACTCTGAACTCAAACCCCCCATGCTTCCGAGGAGAGGTTTTTGAGCCAGAAGCTAGGACAAAGACAGTCTGATGTAAAACCTATGACCCGAGGACCTTGCTGTCACCGTCTCAGCTTGCTAGGCCAAGGCAGATGAACCCCAGGTGTAAAGGGTGTGAACGGTATTGTGCGCACTGTCTCTCACCTTAAAAAGCCTTTGCGCAGGCCCAAGGGACAAGTTCACATCCTTCCCCACCCTTCCCCCCTTTTCCCACTTCTTCCAAGCGCTGTAGCAATGGGAAAGGGGCAAAATGGCAGGTGGAAGATGCCACTGAAGCTGCAGTTCCAATCCTGCATGCAGGCGGTTCAGGATATTGGTCGTCTGACTGTTGACCCCTAAGATGACAACATCACTCGGCAGCACCCTGAATGACCAAGCAGCCCTCTTTAGGGACAGCACAGCTTGCTCCACATGGAGACGACTTCTAGAACGTTTCCACCAATGATGTCTCCACTCCATCCTCAACATCCATTGGAGCGATTACATCACAAATGTTGAAGTGTTGGAGCGAGCAGAGATCACCAGCATTGAGGCCATGCTGATGAAAACACAGCTATGCTGGGCAGGGCACGTCTCCAGAATGGAGGATTATCGTCTGCCCAAGATCGTCCTCTACAGCAAACTCTTCACTAGGCACCGCAACAGAGGAGCACCAAAGAAGAGATTCAAAGACTCTTTGAAGAAATCCCTGTTATTCTGCCACATCAACCATCCTCAGTGGTCAGCCCTTGCCGCTGACCGAGAGGCTTGGTGACACGTCGTTCATCAGTCAGTCTCCTCCTTTGAGAACAACCGCAGAGCTGCCCTTGAAGTGAAGTGCAGTAGGAGGAAGAACTGCATCGCCACAGCACCAACCCCAGACTCATCATTCCCCTGCAGCTGCTGTGGCCGAGTGTGCCTGTCACATATCGGCCTTGTCAGCCACCAGCGAGCCTGCACCAGACGTGGACAACGCCCTTAAATCTTCGCTAGCGAAGCCAAGCCAAGAGTGTTTCATTGTTTTATACAACATAAAGAAAAAAAAGTCAAACAAGGCAACTGTGAGCATTATTTCAAATGTTTGTCAGCCAATTTATCAAAAAAATGCATTTTGTTGTCATAACAATGTTATTGTATCATGCAAAAATACAAATACAAGTAATAATAATAATAATAATAATATCAAATAGCTTGGTTTAGCATGAACTGTAGCCACCGCTGATCAGCAGAATGATACAAGTTTGTTGAACAAGAAAATGTAAATTGCTGCTAGAACGCTTTTCAAAATGTTGTATAAATGTAAAAAACATACTGAAGTTTGTTGGTTTTTGAAAACAGCACACCACAAACATTTTATTCCTCTTATACCACAGCAATTTACCAACACATACAAGTTATTTTTTCTAAATAACAACACATCATACTTTTTATCTGTTTATCCCCTTCAGACATAATGTGTACAATTGTACACATGAAGTTCCATAGCAGTTTTCCTTGTGTCCGAAGGGGTTATAGTTACATTTGATGTTCTGTAAACAACTTTGTTCCTGTTCTCATTTATGTTATAGCAGCTAAAAAAGAAATAAATACAAAGGACATAATAAGATGCAGCTTTCGTGTTCCTGAGAAACTGTAAAGAAATGTAAACTCTTCTGTCTTGAAGACGTCCTGAAGTTCCAGGTTCACCACTGACTGTTACACAGCGCTGACACTGGAGACACCTTCCAGAGATGTTTTACACACACACACACACACACACACACACACACACACACACACTCCTCCTTACAGAAAACTTCACCATATCAACAACTGCACACGCTTTTTAAACCAGTTTATTATCAGTGGAGCGTCTGCTGGACACACGCCTGTGAACAATCTGTTACTATAGAAACCATCAGAGGTGGACAGTAACGAAGTACATTTACTTGAGTACTGTACTTAAGTATGCATTTTGAGTATCTGTACTTTACTTGAGTATTATTTTTGTTGGAAACTTATGGCTAACTTCACTACATTTGAAAGACAAATATTGTACTTTTTACTCCACTACATTTCCATCAAGGTCCTTGTTACTCGTTACTATGAAGCAGCTTTGAAAGTGGATATTCTTTTCTTTTCTTTTCTAAAACATGATTGTTTTTTTCGCAGGTTACACTGAGACAGCCAATCAGTAATCACTAGGGTCAAGTCACGTCCATAGATGGTATAAAATCAAGTTCAACAATTTCTCAGCAGCTTTATTTGAACACAATCAGTTGATGGAAGGAGGCGGTTCTTCTGGGGAATGCACGCACCCATGGCCATAACTAGAACCCATGTTTAAGTTTTCTGAAAAGATTAAAGATTTGTTTCATTTTAAATGTTTGCTTTATTTGCCTAAAACGGAGCACATCACAGCCTACAAAAACTCACCGTCCAAACAAGATTGAGGTATGTAAATGTTTTATTCCAAGAGAAAGCTTGCAATGAAGTTGTCTGTGCTTTTAGAGCTAGTGATAATGTTGCAATAGTAATGCAGTCTGGTTAGTCAAATGACTTTCTATGGATTTGCCCGCCAAGTTGCCATAGCCTTGTCCATTAGGGTGGTCCTCAAATATATGCCAAAAATAAAAATTTGACTTTCTTAAGGTGCTTCCTCACTAAGTTGTTTGGCTTGCTGAGAAAACATTTTGTGCAAAATTTTATTTTGATACGACTATTCTAACCACTGCCACGCACGGGTTGAAATTTGTACTATCTGAGCATATTTGCGAAAATCAACAAAAAGCAATGTGCATGTTCACCTAAGCAATACATATTGAAAAATGACAAACAGGAGTCCAAGACAAAAACAATATTATGTGCCACTGTTCACATATTTGTTTAGATCAAACAGTCATAATGGGTGGTGTTTTGTTACGATTTCTTGGCTTCCGGGAACTGACGCCGATGCCATTCCACTACTTGCAACAAGTATTGCTGCTGCTGCTCAACTTTTGTCAGGATTTGATTATAGTCTTGGATTAGTGCCACTCCTCTCTCAGCAAAGTCAATTACCACAGCAATACCATGCAGGGCCTTCTTTGATGACTGGAATGATGGGTCCTCCTCCCACTCTGAAGGGTCCTTGACGAGGAAGTCAGTGTCAATGTTGAATGCCTCAAAAATGTGACCCGAGGCAGATGTAACAAAATCTGCCACAGTTTTGTTTGCAACAGCTTCATTCACCTCTGTGTCCACTGTTGCATGTGGCTGATGATCATCATCTGCTTCGTCTTTCAGAGCAGCCATGATCCCATGCTTTTCATCATCTGTGATGCTGCTGTCAAATAGGGCAAGTCCAGCTAGGTCCTCACTCAGATACCAGAGGTGTCTGGCAAACTTCTTGCTGGTGGCTTTTGCAATATCAGAATCAGGATAGGAGACTAGTCCTTTCAGGAATAACAAATCACCAGCTGGAGCAGCGATTGCAGATGGAGCACTGAACCAGGCCTTGACATACAGTGCTCCAGTGAAAGCTGTGAAGCATTTCAGGCCAGAGAGTTCCTCAGTAGATAACTGAAACTAGTTCATTCATTCATTATCTCTAGCCGCTTTATCCTTCTACAGGGTTGCAGGCAAGCTGGAGCCTATCCCAGCTGACTATGGGCGAAAGGCGGGGTACACCCTGGACAAGTTGCCAGGTCATCACAGGGCTGACACATAGACACAGACAACCATTCACACTCACATTCACACCTACGCTCAATTTAAAGTCACCAGTTAACCTAACCTGCATGTCTTTGGACTGTGGGGGAAACCGGAGCACCCGGAGGAAACCCACGCGGACACGGGGAGAACATGCAAACTCCACACAGAAAGGCCCTCGCCGGCCCCGGGGCTCGAACCCGGACCTTCTTGCTGTGAGGCGACAGCGCTACCCACTACACCACCGTGCCGCCCTGAAACTAGTTTTTAAACAAAAACATTTTGATTGCATAGATGACTGTGGCAGCGGGGGCGTGGTCAAGCACCAGTCTGTGACAGGAGGGCGGAGTCAGGGAAGGTAAGTGGCAGAATCACTACACCTGAGAGCAATTAACCTGTGTTTGTGTGTCTTCCCAGTGACCACGCCCTATATGAGGAGGGAGAGCGAGAGCGGAAGGAGCTCAGCCCTGAACCAGATGCCGGTTGTGTGTGTGTGTCTGTTTGAGTGAATGAATTATTGTTAAAACTGAAAAGTCTAGCAATAAATGCTATTTCGAACCTGATCCCTGTCCTGCCGTCCTCTGTGCTCCACCCACACATAGGGAGTCCTATAGTGGTGCCGAAACCCGGGAAAGTGGAGCACCAACCCAGCAGCCCCATGGAATCCTCCCCATTCACCGACGTGGTCCACGCCCTTGCCACGGCTCAGCAAAGCCAGCACCAGGCACTCGTCACACTCCGAAAGGAACAAGAGCGGCGCTTCGAAGCCCTGGTGCTGGCCCAGCAGGAAGATTGCAAGGCGTTCTGGCATCTCCTCGCGTCGGTGGGGCCCACCAGTGCTCCGGCCGTGGGCCCGTCTCCCCTCACTGTCACCAAGATGGGCCCGCAGGACGACCCTGAGGCGTTCCTCACGTTGTTTGAACAGGTCGCCGAAGCCTCGGGGTGGCCGATGGAGCAGCGCTCGGCGCGCCTCCTCCCCCTGCTCACGGGAGAGGCACAGCTGGCCGCGCTACAGCTCCCCGCCGACCGCCGGCTGGCCTACGCAGACCTCCGCCGGGCCGTCCTCCAGCGCATGGGGCGCACACCGGAACAACAGTGCCAGCGCTTCCGCGTGCTGCAATTGGAGGAAGTCGGCCAGCCGTTCGCGTTCGGCCAGCAGCTCCAGGACGCCTGCTGGCGGTGGCTGAGGGCCGACGATCGCGACACCGAGGGAATCATCGACCATGTGGTACTGGAACAGTTCATCGCCCGCTTACCAGCAGGAACCGCGGAGTGGGTCCAGTGCCACCGCCCAGCGTCGCTGGATCAGGCAGTCGAGCTGGCGGAGGATCATCTGGCGGCTGTCCCGGCGGCAGGACAGCAGATGACATCATCTCTTCTCTCCTCTTCTCTCTCTCTCTCTCCCCCTCCTCCTGTGTCCCGTCCTCGCCCCATTCCCCCACCACGGAGGCAGGGGCCGGCACCACCCCAGCCGGCCTGCCACACCCGCTGTGCCCTCCCATTTCTCCCTTCTGTGTCTGTCTCTCCCCCACCTCAGGTGAGTGAGCCCCAGATCACCGGTGCAGAGGGAAAACCCGGGCTGGTTTGCTGGCGCTGCGGGGAACCGGGCCACCTTCTACAGCAGTGCACAGCAATGGAAGTGGGCGCGGTGGTTCGGATCCCCGACGTGCCAGAGGCCGCCCTCGATCGGGCCAGATCGTATCGCATACCGGTGAGTATCCAAGGGGCTACATATCAGGCGTTGGTGGATTCTGGTTGTAATCAGACCTCAATCCGCCAAAGCCTGGTTCAAAACGAGGCATTGGGGGAGCACAAGGGGTGAAGGTGTTGTGTGTGCACGGGGATGTTCACCGCTACCCTTTGGTGTCGGTCCACATTATTTTCAGAGGGGAAAAATTTATAGTGAAGGTGGCGGTTAATCCTCGCCTTACCCACTCTTTAATTTTGGGGACGGATTGGCCGGGATTTCAGGGTTTGATGACGCGCCTAGTAGAGAGTGGGTCCTGCCAGTTGACAGGGGGAGGTCCCGGTGTCGCTTTGGTGGGAGCAGCTGTCACAGAGCTGTCTACGTCATCTCTGCGTCAGAGTGAGGAGCCGCCGGCTCCTCCTCTCTCTATTGGGGAATCCCTCGCGGATTTCCCATTAGAGCAGTCACAAGACGAGACTCTGCGGCATGCGTTTGACCAAGTGAGAGTAATCGATGGTCAAACGCTCCCGCCGAATGCCACCCCGTCCTTCCCCTACTTCGCGATTTTGAAGGATAGATTGTACCGAGTGACGCAGGACACTCAAACTAAAGAGCGAGTCACACAGCTTTTGATTCCAAAGAGCCGCCGGGAATTGGTATTCCAGGCGGCTCACTTTAATCCCATGGCTGGACACTTAGGGCAGGATAAAACATTAGCCCGAATACTGGCCCGATTCTATTGGCCGGGGATTCGCGGCGATGTCCGTAGGTGGTGTACGGCATGCTGCAAATGCCAGTTAGTAAATCCAGCGGCCATTCCAAAAGCGCCTTTGCGCCCTCTACTGTTAATCGAGACCCCGTTTGAGAGAATTGGGATGGATCTCGTCGGGCCATTAGATCGGTCAGCACGAGGGTGCCACTTTATATTAGTTCTGGTGGACTATGCAACGCGATACCCGGAAGCAGTGCCTCTGCGCAATATCTCAGCACGCAGTATTGCAGAGGCACTCTTCCACGTCATCTCCCGAGTTGGAATCCCGAAAGAGATTCTGACTGATCAAGGCACTACGTTTATGTCACGAACACTGCGCGAACTGTATGGGTTATTGGGGATTAAGCCGATCCGCACCAGCGTATATCACCCACAAACGGACGGTTTAGTGGAACGGTTCAACCGCACCCTCAAAAATATCATTAAGAAATTTGTAAGTGAGGACGCATGTAATTGGGATAAGTGGCTCGAACCCTTGCTGTTCTCAGTGCGAGAGGTCCCCCAAGCCTCCACGGGGTTCTCCCCGTTCGAATTATTATATGGGCGTAAGCCGCGCGGCATCCTGGATGTGCTGCGGGAAAATTGGGAGGAGGGACCTTCACAAAGTAAGAACGAAATTCAGTACGTTATGGACCTGCGCGCAAAACTCCACACGCTCACCCACCTAACTCAGGAGAATTTGCGGCAGGCCCAGGAACGGCAAGCCCGCCTGTACAACAAGGGTACGCGCCTTAGAGAGTTCCCACCGGGAGATAAAGTACTCGTACTGTTGCCCACGTCGAGCTCCAAATTGATCGCCAAGTGGCAAGGACCCTTTGAGGTCACACTCCGAGTCGGGGACGTCGACTATGAGGTGAGGCGAACAGACAGGGGTGGGGCGCTACAGATTTACCACCTCAATCTGCTTAAACTCTGGAATGAGGAGGTCCCTGTGGCGTTGGTGTCGGTGGTTCCGGAGAAGGCGGAGCTGGGGCCGGAGGTTCAAAAAGGGACATTGGCATCACGTACCTCTCCGGTCCCCTGTGGAGACCACCTCTCCCTGACCCAACTCACGGAGGTCGCCCAGTTGCAGACCGAGTTTTTGGATGTGTTCTCGCCCCTGCCCGGTCGCACTAACCTCATAGAGCACCACATAGAGACGCCCCCGGGGGTGGTAGTGCGTAGCCGCCCTTACAGACTACCCGAACACAAAAAAAAGGTGGTTCGGGAAGAACTTCAGACCATGCTCGAAATGGGCATCATCGAGGAGTCCCACAGTGACTGGAGCAGCCCGGTGGTCTTGGTACCCAAGGCCGACGGGTCGGTCCGGTTCTGTGTGGACTATAGAAAAGTCAATGCGGTGTCTAAATTCGATGCGTACCCAATGCCTCGTATTGATGAGTTGCTCGACCGACTCGGCACTGCTCGCTTTTATTCGACGCTGGATTTGACGAAGGGATATTGGCAGATCCCCTTGACTCCACTATCCCGACAAAAAACGGCCTTTTCCACACCGTTTGGTTTACACCAATTCGTCACCCTTCCGTTTGGGCTGTTTGGGGCGCCCGCTACGTTTCAGCGGCTGATGGACAGAGTCCTCCGCCCTCACGCCACTTATGCGGCTGCGTATTTAGATGACATCATCATCTATAGTAATGACTGGCAGCGGCACCTCGAACATCTGAGGGCCGTCCTTAGTTTGCTGAGGCAAGCGGGGCTCACAGCCAACCCAAAGAAGTGTGCGATTGGGCGGGTGGAAGTACGGTATCTGGGCTTCCACTTGGGCAATGGGCAGGTGCGTCCCCAAATTAATAAGACGGCCGCAATTGCGGCCTGCCCGAGGCCCAAGACCAAAAAGGGGGTGAGACAGTTCCTGGGGCTGGCTGGCTATTATTGTAGGTTTATACCTAATTATTCGGATGTCACCAGCCCACTGACTGATCTCACTAAAAAGGGGGCACCAGATCCAGTCCAGTGGATGGAGCAATGCCAGCGGGCTTTCTCAGAGGTAAAGGCTGCACTGTGTGGGGGGGCCACTTTTACACTCCCCTGACTTTTCTCTCCCTTTTATATTGCAGACCGATGCATCGGACAGAGGGCTGGGGGCGGTTTTGTCCCAGGGGGTGGAGGGGGAGGACCGCCCTGTCCTGTATATCAGCAGGAAGCTGTCAGTGCGTGAGGGGCGCTACAGCACAATAGAGAAAGAGTGCCTAGTCATCAAGTGGGCGGTTCTCGCCCTCCGGTACTACCTGCTGGGGTACCCTTTCACCCTCTGTTCGGACCACGCGCCCCTCCAGTGGCTCCACCGCATGAAAGATGCCAACACGCAGATCACTCGTTGGTATCTGGCGCTCCAACCCTTTAATTTCAAGGTGGTCCACAGGCCGGGGGCGCAGATGGTCATGGCAGACTTCCTCTCCCGTCGGGGGGGGGGAGTCGGCTGCAGGCCGGACGGCCGCCCGGCCTGAGTCGGGCGGTGGGGGTATGTGGCAGCGGGGGCATGGTCAAGCGCCAGTCTGTGACAGGAGGGCGGAGTCAGGGAAGGTAAGTGGCAGAATCACTACACCTGAGAGCAATTAACCTGTGTTTGTGTGTCTTCCCAGTGACCGCGCCCTATATGAGGAGGGAGAGCGAGAGCGGAAGGAGCTCAGCCCTGAACCAGACGCCGGTTGTGTGTGTGTCTGTTTGAGTGAATGAATTATTGTTAAAACTGAAAAGTCTAGCAATAAACGCTATTTCAAACCTGATCCCTGTCCTGCCATCCTCTGTGCTCCACCCACACATAGGGAGTCCTACAATGACATGTACCATCCACCTGGCATGCAAAAAACAGGGCTCATGTGGCAGTGGTTAATATTATTCAAATCACTTGAAATTTTACCCAATTTATTTTTTCCCCAAGTGGAACAAGAAAATGAAGTAGCACCTTTAAAAAGTTGAAGTTTGTTTTTGGGGACCACCCTATTGTCCATGGCTAACAATAACACATAGCTAGTTAACTTGAACACTGTTAGCGTAACTCCATTTTTACATGCTAACATGAATAACGTTAACTTTTCTGAAGTCCTTTCATAAATGTTTTAGAATAATCTTGCCAAATAAATAGAATGTAGGCATCTTTTTTTTCTAGTAACATTAGCTACCCAATATGATTTTGAGTTTGAAAAGAGTTTGCTAGCATGTCAGGTGGAGCTTCAGCTCTGCAGGTTCTATAAGCTAGTCAGTAAACCCAGTAGGTTGCTTCAGAGGCAATTAGGTATTGTAAGCATTGACAGAAAATGTACTTTTAATACTTAAGTATTTTTAAAAGCTAGTATTTCAGTACTTTGACTTAAGTAAAAAAATTTGACAGGACAACTTTCACTTGTATTGGAGTAACATCTGACCAGTGGGATCTGTACTTTGACTTAAGGAATGAAGTTGGGTTCTTTGTCCACCTCTGGAAACCATAGTATATTATAATATTAATATAAACCTGCACAACAGTCAGAGCTGATGTTATAGAGAATTAATCAACACTCTCTGACCAATCAGAGTCCAGAACTCAGCAGCACTGTGGGGTAAAATATAATAATGCATTAAGTACAGGTAGCCACCAGAGGGCGGTGTTAATAAGAAAATGTAACTGCATCATCATGATTTGTTCATTCTTACTTCATTTAACCATTCCTGTTTCACTCATCAAATCTTGAAAACAATTGTGTGTGTGTGTGTGTGTGTGTGTGTGTGTACAGCATTTCAGTGTGACAGTTTCCTTTTCAAAACAGCAGATAGGAAGGTAAAATTTAGTAAAATTTTAAATTAATTTTCAGTAAAATTTAAACTCTTAATTGCATCCTCATGCACTGACTCACTGCGTGTTTTAGTTTTCCAGGACATTTGACACACATGACCTTTGACCTTTCTGGTCATCTAGATTAGTTTATTGGCGGATTACTGACAGGTGACCAGAAGGGGGCATTTTCACTCCCTCATTTTTTTAACCTGAAACAAAGAGTTTTTAGAGCACAGAGGGCAGCAGGGTCGTCAACTCTCAGGCTCTGTTAAACACTAACCTTCCCTTTATCTCTCTCTCTCTCTCTCTCTCTCTCTCTCTCCCCTTCCCAGAGCTGTTAAATCTCCTGCAGTTGTGAAAAAAATGAGTGTAGGATGATCTTATTCCACTCTCACGCTGTGTGACATCATCAGCTTTCTCAGCATCAAAACGGCTAAACAAAATATGGCTAAAAAAGAGATTTAAATTCCCCCATGATCGAGAAATAAAGACTACGTTTATATTTACATCCTGTACATTCAACATCAAAATTACAAAGCTATTTAACTTTTAGATATTTGTGTGTCAAATGTTTGTACACCCTTAAAGTGGAATCATGTCTAACTTCTTAAAGATAATTTGTAGAATATAATTATATTTTTCCTTCCCCCCCCATTAAACTCTATATACAGTAATAATAAATACAGTGGTGCTTGAAAGTTTCTGAACCCTTTAGAATTGTCTATATTTCTGCATAAATATGACCTAAAACATCATCAGATTTTCACACAAGTCCTAAAAGTAGATAAAGAGAACCCAGTTAAACAAATGAGACAAAAATATTATACTTGGTCATTTATTTATTGAGGAAAATTATCCAATATTAAGTCAAGTCAAGTTTGTTTGTATAGCGCTTTTAACAACAGACTTTGTCCCAAAGCAGCTTTACAGAATCTGAATGACCCAAGACATGAGCCAATTTTATCCCTAATCTATCCCCAGTGAGCAAGCCTGTGGCAACGGTGGCAAGGAAAAACTCCCCCAGATGACACGAGAAAGAAACCTCGAGAGGAACCAGACTCAAAAGGGAACCAGTCCTCACCTGGACAACAACAGACACCATGACTATAACATTAACAGTTTTAACATGAAGTCAGTTTCGTTGATGTTATAAACTCTTCATTAATGGAAACTTGAGTGCAAAACTGTTCATGACAACTGCAGTCCTAAAGTTAGCAAGTCAACTGTCGTCCTCAGCCATAAAAGCATTACTGTAAGAGTCCAGAGTGTCTTCCAAGTAATTACATATCTGTGAGTGGCAAAAGTATGTGAACCTCTAGGATTAGCAGTTAATTTGAAGGTGAAATTAGAGTCAGGTGTTTTCAATCAATGGGATGACAATCAGGTGTGAGTGGGCACCCTGTTTTATTTAAAGAACAGGGATATATCAAAGTCTGATCTTCACAACACGTTTGTGGAAGTGTATCATGGCACGAACAAAGGAGATTTCTGAGCAGACCCTCCAGGATTTCGCGATGTTGCGATTTGCAACTTCAACGCAAATTCAAGCAATCCCCGCGAATTCAGGGTGGTGTTGCAATTATATCCAATCACCGCAACTTTCCCGCAAATTTGACCAATCGTTGGCGTCGTCTTGAGGTGACGTTGACAAACTACCTTCCACCTTACTTCCGTGTATACGTTCAAGAGAAGCGGCATGTGCGAGTCAGTGTTTATATAGGCTTAAATTCTGTTACTGAAAGTGTGTTATGTTTACAGTGAAGGACTGTGCGCACTTTACATTATTTTTTTACTTAATACAAGAAATTAATGGACACCAACATTTTTGCCAAAATGGTATTTTATTTTCCATTGTTTAGGCAGCTTCAGCATCATACTGTGAGATTCTGTTCAAATTGTTTTTTTTTTCTTCTATGAAGCCTGAGCCATTTATTTTATTAGTTTATAATTATTGTTTAATTTAGTCTTCAGGAGAGACTGCCTGCACACAGTACTAGTATTAATAGTGTTTTTTCTTACATGAAAGCTGAGGCATTTATATTATATTTTAAGGTAACTTCATGTTGTGCTGTGAGGTTCGATGCACTTTAACTTTTGAACCAACAGGTGCATTTGGATAAGTAAAGCCTATTTTTCTGAATTTTTGTAGTCCTGGTAATCTTTTATATTGGTAAAGTTGTTTATAGGACCATTTTTCAGTGTCTTTGTTTTTTTAATCAATAGTTTTTCAGTAATAACTTAATATTTAACATATCACTCAATTTTAATCACAAAAAGAGAAAATCGCAACAATTTCTCACAACTTTCACTTCCTCCGGCAATGTAATTGCAACAAAAACCTACAAAACCACCGCAACTTTCATCGCAATTTTTTGGAAAACCCCCTGCAACATCAGACATTTTAGCCCACAACAATCACAAAAAAGGCCCTCGGAATCCTGGGGGGACTGTCTGAGGACCTCAGAAAAAGTGTTGTTGATGCTCATCAGGCTGGAAAAGGTTACAAAACTATCTCTAAACAGTTTGGACTCCACCCATCCACAGTCAGACATATTGTGTACAAATGGAGGAAATTCAAGACTTAGACAACCTTTATTGTCATTCAGTATGCAACAAGTGTACACCAAACGAAATTTTGTTGCAATTTGGCTCAGCACGGAATTAAATATGAAGTGTATTAAATTAAATTATTCAGCAACAAAAATATTATAAAGTGCAATAGTATAAAGTGACCTGTGGAATTAGGAAATGTTCAAGTTATAACCATTGTTACCCTCCCCAGGAGTGGTCAACCAACAAAGAGAACTCCAAGAGCAAGGCGTGTAATAGTCAGCGAGGTCACAAAGGACCCCAGGGTAACTTCTAAGCAACTGAAGGCCTCTCTCACATTGGCTAATGTTAATGTTCATGAGTCCACCATCAGGAGAACACTGAACAGCAATGGCGTGCATGGCAGGGTTGCAAGGAGAAAGCCACTACTCTCCAAAAAGAACATTGTTGCTTGTCTGAAGTTTGCTCAAGATCATGTGGACAAGCCAGAAGGCTATTGGAAAAATGTTTTGTGGATGGATGAGACCAAAATAGAACTTTTTGGTTTAAATGAGAAACGTTATGTTTGAAGAAAGGAAAACACTGCATTCCAGCATAAGAACCTTATCCCATCTGTGAAACATGGTGGTGGTAGTATCATGGTTTGGGCCCGTTTTGCTGCATCTGGGCCAGGACGGCTTGCCATCATTGATGGAATAATGAATTCTGAATTATACCAGCAAATTCTAAAGGAAAATGTCAGGACATCTGTCCATGAACTGAATCTCAAGAGAAGGTGGGTCATGCAGCAAGACAACGACCCTAAGGTGGGGTTTACATTAGACCGTATCAGCGGATCATCAGATTAACGTTTTTAAAACATTTAGCATGCACACAGCAACGCCAATACACGATTTGTGTGCACACAGCAACACCAATACACGGATACGCTCGGCTCCGCAGGCATCCTGCGCTCCAAATCACTCCACCCTGAACAGCGAGTGCCCTCTGGAGGGTGCGCACTCCGGCCCTGCGCAGCTCACAGAGCGCGCGAGTGAAGCGCACAAGCAGTGATTCGGGACTGAGCCACTGTGTGTGTGATCTCAGTGCATATCGGGCATGCGCGTCACTTACCACTTGCAAGTGGAAGGATGGCAAGCCTAAAGACAATCATAACTACACAATGGGCAGTATTTGCATCAGTATTTGCAGTATTTTCATACTTTTATACTCTTTAATGAAAGGTGATACAAGGCAGAAGTCCGCGCCGTTTTTCAGCAGTCACGTCACATGACCAACGCCAGCGAATCAGGAAGGTGGATGTCACAGTGACGTTGTCCAATGACGACGCCAGCTAGAGCTCAGCACAGCGTATCCGCGTATTCTCAATGTTTACACAGCACCAGACCAGACACGATCTGGATTGAATACGTGGACCCTGGCGGATTCCCGTTTCCCGGCGTTTCCAGGCATTTTAATGTAAATGGTCAGTGCATCCGTGAAGAAAACGAGACAGATACGGTCTAATGTAAACTTGGCCTAAGCACACAAGTTGTTCTACCAAAGAATGATTAAAGAAGAATAAAGTTAATGTTTTGGAATGGCCAAGTCAAAGTCCTGACCTTAATCCAATGGAAATGTTGTGGAAGGACCTGAAGCGAGCAGTTCATGTGAGGAAACCCACCAACATCCCAGAGTTGAAGCTGTTCTGTACGGAGGAACGGGCTAAAATTCCTCCAAGCCGGTGTGCAGGACTGATCAACAGTTACCGCAAACGTTTAGTTGCAGTTATTGCTGCACAAGGGGGTCACACCAGATACTGAAAGCAAAGGGTCACATACTTTTGCCACTCACAGATATGTAATATTGGATCATTTTCCTCAATAATCATCAGCATTTTTTTCATCATTGACTAATACCATAGATAACACACGAACATGTCTCCTGCTAACGAGTTCCTTAATCTTTATCTCAACACTCATGTGAGTCACTTACACTTTCTCTGAACCTGTTCTGATGCTAATATCTATCTATCTATCTATCTATCTATCTATCTATCTATCTATCTATCTATCTATCTATCTATTTTCATCCCTCTGTGATGCTAAGTGCTGTAATAAGCAGTAGTTAGCCGTGTGTATTGGGCTAACTGAAGCTCCTGGGGCGAGGGGTGGTTTATCTGATCTCTCTCAGTATGTGATGGTAACTGTTAGCTCACTAACGAGCTGTGGTGAGACATGGGGGAGGGGGGTTGTTGATGTTAAGTGAAGGTGGAAGTGTGAGGAGCCACAGATTACATCATCACGTCTCACCTCACAGGTGAAAGGCTTCACACCTCCACTGACACTGAGAAGGATTAAAGCTAACACTATTGTAGAGGGGGGTTCAGCTAACACCCACACACACACACACACTGAGCTACGCTGTTCTCAACTGTACAGGGTAAACACACTTCTACACATCTCAGAATCAGAGTCTGTGTGAAAACCTGACCTTCAGCAAACACAATGGGAGTCTGATAAATATTTTAAAGTCACTTCTGTTTTTAAAATATTTAAATTAAATAAAAAATGTTAACTGCTGATTTTCACCAGATTTATTTCTTTTCAGAATTCACACAGTGATGAATGTTCTGGAAAGTTCTCTGTAAATGTAGTGTTTGGGGGTGTGATCACATCCCAGCAGAAAGAAACAGAAAATAACCATGAGAATGACATGTGCAAGAGGTTAAACTGCACAAACATCGATTCTTTAACTTACATTAAGAACACATAGCACTGAGAGAACACGGAGAGAGCATGGAGAGACCACACAGAGAACATGGGGAGAACACAAAGAGAACACTCAGAGAACACAGAGAGAACACACAGAGAACATGGAGAGAACACAGAGAGAATGCTCAGAGAACACTGAGAGAACACACAGAACACAGAGAACATGGAGAGAACAAAGAGAGAACACTGAGAGAACAGACAGAGAGCACGGTGAGAATACACAGAGAACACTTAGAGAATGCACAGAAAACAGTGACAAACAAAGAGTAAGGAGAGAATACACAGAGAACACACAGAGAACACTGAGAATGCACAGAGAACACAGAGCATGGACAGAACACACAGAAAACACACATAGAACATGGACAGAATGCACAGAGAAAACAGAGAATGCATAGAGAAAACGGAGAATGCACAGAGAACACTGAAATAACAGAGAGAACACACAGAGAACACTCAGAGAATGCACAGAAAACACTGAGAGAATGCACAGAGAACACTGAAACAACACAGAGAGAACACAGACAGACCACTGAGAGAATGCACAGAAAACACACAGAGAACACTGAGAGAATGCACAGAGAACACACAGAGAACACTGAGAGAACACACAGAGAAAACTGAAACAACACAGAGAGAACACACAGAGAACGCACAGAGAACACTGAAAGAATGCACAGAGAACATACAGAGAACACTGAGAATGCACAGAGAGAGCATGGAGAGAACGCACAGAGAACACGGACAGAACGCACAGAGAACACAGAGAGAATGCACAGAGAACACTGAAACAACACAGAGAGAACACACCGAGAACACGGACAGAACGCACAAAGAACACACAGAGAACATGGACAGAATGAACAGAGAGAACACCGAGAGAGCACGGAGAGAACACACAGAGAACAAGAGAATGCACAGAGAACACTGACAAACACAGAGAGAGTAAGGAGGGAATACACAGAGAACACTTAGAGAATGCACAGAGAACACTAAGAGAATGCACAGAGAACACTTGGAGTAGGGGGGGTTGTTATTTTAAGAATTTTGACTTTTCCATGTTTTACCCCCCTAGAAATATGGAGATGGACCATCTATGTGGGAAAATGTCAAATTTTATTAAATTGAACCTTGCTAACCCCCCTGTACGTACCCTCTGAAAGTTTCCATTCTTACAATATGACAAAATACAGTACAGTGCTGTTTGATATTAGAATGCTGCTTTTTTTAATGTGTTTTAAAGTTATCGATGAATGCGAACCTCTTCAGGTATGCCACTAGGTACGACTACAACATTTTCAGTGCAGATGATCATTATTTTAAGGTAATAAGCTTAGTGGTAAGTAACCTTACATTCAAGTAAATTAAACATATGGTAATTCTGCTCTTTTTCAGCAAGTTTTAAAGTTATTGATGAATGTCACACTCTTCAGTAAAACCTCAAATATGAACTATTTTTAAGCACAGAGGATCATTACTTAAGGTTACTAATTTAGTTTTAAGAACCAGTAAGCACAAATGATTCATATCTGAATTATATCTCCCAATGTATTAAATAGTCATTATTTGTATTCTTGCAGGTAAATAATGGCTTCTGTTGCAACACGGTCAAACGCTAAGAAGATACGAGGTGTAGTAGAGTACATAGAGCAGGCTGAGTTCCCTTCTGGGATGCTTCCAACAGGGAAGGACATCATTCAGAATATGCTCTATCTGCTGCAGCCGAAGCGTGCTGGTCAAGCACAGAGATCCAGGGATGCTGCTGCTCAGTTGCTGGCAGAACTTGTTCGAGAGCACTGGTTATTCTGTAACTTGTACACCATCCACACCAGACATAAAGAAGCATATCTTGAAACTTTATGGAGAATTTGTTACTCTGATTCAAACCCGTAAACAGAGACAAAATGAGGGTTTCTAACAACTCTTTTTGTGAGAAATAAATGTTATTACTGTGATTTTTGATGTTATATTTAAGAGTTATTTCTGTTAAGGAATGCTTATATTAGTGAAAAAGGCGGTTTTTGACTATTTGGAGGGGTTATTAACTTCAGAGGGTATGTACAAGGGGGTTAGCATTTTTCAGTTGGCCAAATATTGGTATTTCCATACTTAGATAGATCATCTCCATATTTTGGAGGGGGTAGAAAAAATGTTTTGGTCTAACCCCCCCCCCACACACACACACACTTAGAGAACGCACAGAGAACACATAGAGAGCATGGAGAGAACACACAGAGAACACTGAGAGAAGACAGAAAGAACATTGAGGGAACACACTGAGAAAACAGAGAGAACACTGAAAGAAGACAAAAAGAACACACAGAAGACTGAGGGAACAGACAGAGAACAGTTAAAGAACACAGAAAGAACACTGCAAGAACACAGAGAGAAAATGGAGATAACACAGAGAACATGGAGAGAACACAGAAAGAACATGAAGAGACCACTCAGAGAACGCAGAGAGAACACACAGAAAAAATGAAGAGAACACAGAGAGAACGCTCAGAGAACAATGAGAGATCACAGAGGGAATGCACAGAGAATGCACAGAGAGAACACTAAGAGAACATTGGGTGAACACACAGAGAACATGGAAAGAACACAGAGAGCGCACAGAGAAAACATTGAGTGAACACACAGAGAACATGGAGAGAACAGAGAGTGAGCATGGAGAGAATACACAGAGAAACACACAGTGAACACAAAGAGAGCACAGTGAGTACAAACAGAGAACACTGAGATAATGCACAGAGAACACAAAGATAAGACTGAGAGAACACACAGAGAGAACACGAAGAGACCACTGAGGGAACACAGAGAACATGGAGAGAACACACAGAGAAAATGCTCAGAAAACACTGAGGGAACACACAAAACACACTGAGAAAATACGGAGAGAATGCACAGAGAACACAGAGGAAAGAAAGAGAGAGCACGGAGAGAACACTGAGAACATGGAGAGAACACACAGAGAACACACATAGAACATGGAGAGAACACGAAGAGACCACTGAGAGAACACAAACACTGAGAACACGGGGAGAACACACAGAGAACATGGAGAGAATACAGAGAGAATGCACAGAGAGAACAATGAGAGATCACACTGAGAATGCACTGAGAACACTGAGAGAACATACACAGAGCATGGAGAGAACACAGAGAGAATGCTCAGAGAACATGGAAAGGACACTGAGAGAACAATGACATAACAGGGAGAGAACACACAGAGAACACAAACAGAATGCACAGAGAACACTAAGAGAACACTAAGAGAACGCACAGAGAACAGTGAGAGAACACACAGAGAACACAAAGAGACCACTGAGAGAACAAAGAGAACACAGAGAGCACGGAGAGAACAGAGAGAGAGAACACATAGAGAACACACAGATAACACAGAGAGAACACTGAGAGAACACATATAGAACACTGAGAAAATGCTCAGAGAACAGAGAGAACACGCAGAGAACATGGAAAGAACACTGAGAGAACGCCCAGAGAGAACAGTGAGAGAACAATGAGAGAACATGGAGAGAACACACAGAGAACACTGAGAGAACACGGAAAGAACACCCAGAGGACACAGAAACAGCTTTAAATAAGACAATATATAATTACAGTGGTGCTTGAAAGTGTGTGAACACTTTAGAATTTCCTTCTACTGTGAGGCTGGTGGCACAGGACATTAAGGAGAGAATGAAGTACCTCTTACCACAACCCACTCAAACTCTGGACAGCTGACTACCTCACTGATTACTCCCCCCCCCCCCCCCCCAAAAAAAAAAATCTCCATGTGTAATATAACTGGCTTTTCTAACTTCTGTTTCGACCTCCTCAACCAAAATGTGCAATGCTCACTTGATTTGTGTAATACTCAATATGTGCAATACCACTTCAGATAGATATTTATTACTTTTTTATATATTTATTCATATACAGTTGCACTCAGTTTAATGACAGCCTTACATACAGTGGTGCTTGAAAGTTTGTGAACCCTTTAGAATTTTCTATATTTCTGCATAAATATGACCTAAAACATCATCAGATTTTCACACAAGTCCTAAAAGTAGATAAAGAGAACCCAGTTAAACAAATGAGACAAAAATATTATACTAGGTCATTTATTTATTGAGGAAAATGATCTAATATTACATATCTGTGAGTGGCAAAAGTATGTAACCCTTTGCTTTCAGTATCTGGTGTGACCCCCTTGTGCAGCAATAACTGCAACTAAACGTTTGCGGTAACTGTTGATCAGTCCTGCACACCGGCTTGGAGGAATTTTAGCCCGTTCCTCCGTACAGAACAGCTTCAACTCTGGGATGTTGGTGGGTTTCCTCACATGAACTGCTCGCTTCAGGTCCTTCCACAACATTTCCATTGGATTAAGGTCAGGACTTTGACTTGGTTATTCCAAAATATTAACTTTATTCTTCTTTAACCATTCTTTGGTAGAACGACTTGTGTGCTTAGGGTCGTTGTCTTGCTGCATGACCCACCTTCTCTTGAGATTCAGTTCATGGACAGATTTCCTGACATTTTCCTTTAGAATTCGCTGGTATAATTCAGAATTCATTGTTCCATCAATGATGGCAAGCTGTCCTGGCCCAGATGCAGCAAAACAGGCCCAAACCATGATACTACCACCACCATGTTTCACAGATGGGAGGAGGTTCTTATGCTGGAATTGAGGTTGAGAAATTCGTCGATCAGGATCCCCAGAAATTTTGTAGAGCTAACTTTATCAATGTTCTGTCCATTTATTTCAGGACAAATGTAATCAGTATCGGTTTGTTTTTGTTGGGATGAAACATAATATAATTTGTTTTGCTGATATTAAGAGACAGTTTGTTACATTTAAACCAGGTATCCACTTGTATGAGCTCACTATTTATGGTTTGTTCAAGTTCAACAAGGTTTTTATGAGAAAGAAACATGTTTGTATCATCAGGAAATAGAACTTTATGCAATACACATGAGGAATGAACTAAGTCATTTATGTACAAAATAAAAAGAAGTGGCCCCAAAGTGGAACCCTGGGGAACCCCATATTTAATGGGTTTGAGTGATGATTTATGGTCATGTACACAAACATATTGTTGTCTCCCAAATAAATAGCTACTGAACCAGTTAAGTGATAGGCCCCTGATGCCACAGTGTTGTAATTTATTGATTAGGATTTCGAGGTTGATGGTGTCAAATGCTTTAGATAAGTCCAGAAAAATACCAACGCCATAGTTGCCTTTGTCAGTGACATCATTGATCTCATACATCTCATTATCTCTAGCCGCTTTATCCTGTTCTACAGGGTAGCAGGCAAGCTGGAGCCTATCCTAGCTGACTACAGGTGAAAGGCGGGGTACACCCTGGACAAGTCGCCAGGTCATCACAGGGCTGACACATTAAATCTAGTACTGCCATACAAGTGGTGCTATTCTTCCTAAAACCATACTGGGATGGAACGATGATGTTTAGCTTGTCCAGATAATTATTCAGTCTATTATAAACTACTCTTTCCAAGACTTTGGAGAGAGTAGGTAGGATGGAGATTGGACGATAATTGGGTAAATCATTTTTGTCACCAGATTTAAAAATTGGAGTGACTCGGGCAATTTTAGCGAGTTTTGGTACCACTCCAGAAGACAGAGATAAGTTAATACAGTAAGTAAGGGGTTCAGCAATTTCACTGACAATACCTTTTACAATTCTGCTGGAGATTTCATCAGCTCCAGCTGAATTTGAATTTTTCATGTGCATGATGATTTTACATACTTCATCACAATAAGTTGGCTTCAGGAAAAAAAGAATTCGGATAGTTACCTGTTAAGTAGTGTTTAAAAGAAGTGCCATATGGTTGACTGATTTTATTAGACAGGTTATCTCCAATGGAGACAAAATAATCATTAAATTTGTCTGCAAGACTGGTGTTGGTATTACTACTTATGGTATTATCTATATCAGGGAACACTGTGATTTTTTGACCCCTATTTAAGACCTTGTTAAGCACTTTCCAAGATTTCTTTGGATCTCCCTGTGATGCTTTTATAAGTTCTGTATAATGATTACTCTTACTCTTTCTTATGATATATGTGAGTTTATTTTTATAATTGGTATATTCATTTTTGTTGGTAGTGTTTGGGGTTTTTTATGTAGTGTTTATACAGTTTATTTTTGTGCTTAATCGATTTTAATATCCCCTTGGAGAGCCATGGGTTGTGAGTAGTACTGTAAATGGCATTCTTCTCAAGAATGGTCCTCCAAATGGAGTCTGTAATTTCATTGGTCAGAGTGTCAAATGCAGCCTCAACATCACTATAGTTGTAGACTTTGTCCCATGCTTTGGTCTGCAAGTTCTCTCTCAGACATCTTAAAGTTTCTTCATTAATTACTTTGATCTTTATTTTGTGACGTGAGAGTGAGGATCTGCCAGCAAAGTCAAAAAATAATACAATACACATGATCTTTAGCAAACTGCAGACGAGCAGCAATGTTGTTTTTGGAGAGCAGTGGCTTTCTCCTTGCAACCCTGCCATGCACACCATTGTTGTTCAGTGTTCTCCTGATGGTGGACTCATGAACATTAACATTACCCAATGTGAGAGAGGCCTTCAGTTGCTTAGAAGTTACCCTGGGGTCCTTTGTGACCTTGCCGACTATTACACGCCTTGCTCTTGGAGTGATCTTTGTTGGTCAATCACTCTTGGGGAGGGTAACAATGGTCTTGAATTTCCTTCATTTGTACACAATCTGTCTGACTGTGGATTGGTGGAGTCCAAACTCTTTAGAGATGGTTTTGTAACCTTTTCCAGCCTGATGAGCATCAACAACGCTTTTTCTGAGGTCCTCAGAAATCTCCTTTGTTCGTGCCATGATCCACTTCCACAAACATGTGTTGTGAAGATCAGACTTGGATAGATCCCTGTTCTTTAAATAAAACAGGGTGCCCACTCACACCTGATTGTCATCCCATTGATTGAAAACACCTGACTCTAATTTCATCTTCAAATTAACTGCTAATCCTAGAGGTTCACATACTTTTGCCACTCACAGATATGTAATATTGGATCATTTTCCTCAATAAATAAATGACCAAGTATAATATTTTTGTCTCATTTGTTTAACTGGGTTCTCTTTATCTACTTTTAGGACTTGTGTGAAAATCTGATGATGTTTTAGGTCATATTTATGCAGAAATGTATATAATAAATTCTAAAGGGTTCACAAACTTTCAAGCACCACTGTACATATTTTATTCTCACATTTTCTACAGAAAGGCCAATCTAATTTGATTTACAGACTCGAGAAAATCACTCAGAGTGTTACATATAAGCGCCCCAGACAATACAGTAATGATACTTTATGCTTATATCTTTTATGGACCACATCTTTTAGGGTTTGTTAAAATTCAACATTTCTATAGTAATTATTCCAGAATCACATCAATAAAGTTCCAATAAAACCAGTTCAATTCCCTCAGTGATCCGCCCGTGTTATTGTTTACGAAATTCTGGGGAAGCCGAGTACAGCAGGTGTATGTATAAAAATAACCATGGCATAATATCTAATTATAGAGTATTAGACTCTGAATTCATCGAAATCAGAGAAATATCGATCAAATACCTCAATAAAATAAATATCTGTGGTGAATCTTCATTTAATTTGGACTTTTTATTGCATTTTTGGTATGGTTCACATTAACCATCACAAATGTTGTAAAATATTTTGGGGGACTTTTAAGACAGTACCAAACTCACTCATGGTTTGTTTTCATTCACAGCATGATTCTGTCCCCCTTATCATGTCCAATTTGTTTTCTTTCAGTTTAATTTATTTAAATTAATTTTTACTTCAGGTTTTACTGGATTAATGAAGATGTCACTTTATTTCCTCCAGAAGCTTTGAATGTGGGTGAGTTTAATACTGCAGGTCAGGTAATGGGTTAGAACGCGCACACACACACACACACACACACACACACACACACACACACACACACACACACACACACACACCATAATGGGGTATGAGTTGATTAAGAGTTCAGTTTACTTTGTAGTACAGTATTATGTTAAGTGCCAAATTGCCAATCATTGGTTATGCTGTTATTATTATGTGCATTTTTTTTCATTCATAATAAGAATGACAGTCAGTCATATGCCTTGTAGGATGCAGATTTATATTTTAATAGAGTTTTTATTTTCTTCTATTTTCTAAGTTCTAGTCCAACAGATTTTAGTCTCAATACCAAATGACATGACCATGTCTAGTTTTGAGTCATTTTAAAAATCATTTTGTTACAAAGTTACTTGGAATCTCATCCTCAAAATTCTAACTCTATTATGTAAGAATAGCTGTATTGTTAATTACTAAATTTTTATAGCTCTATTATAAACATAGCATAAAAATAGTCATTGTTGACAGAATATTTCATGAGTGTTATTATATTACCTACAGTTGTGGTCAGAAGTTTACATCTGAATGTCATCTTGGATATGAATGTCATGGCAATATTTTGGCTTTCAGTAATTTCTTTGAACTGTTCTTTTTCTGTAGCTGAATGATTGTACAGTATACATCTTTAATTAAAAAAACACTAGAATTTGGTGCACACGTTTAAATTTTCTTTGGGTTTTCTGAAATTAGCACAGGGTCAAATTAATACATACAAGGTCAAAAATTTACATACAGTCACTTAGATTATTAATCCAGAGGTGCTGAAACTTCCAAAATGTCTCTTATCTTGCCAAGACCGAGGTCTCTTAACTTCCTGTTAGTGATCATGATTGACTACAGCTGGTATCTTCTCTGTGCCTTCATAAAAAGGGTTTGTTTACAGCACTCATTGGCTTGACCAACACACAGTAAAATGGGAAAGTCCAAGGAGCTCAGTGCAGATCTGAGAAAGAGGATCGCAGGTATACACAACTCCAGAATGTCTCTTGGAGCCATTTCTAAACAACTGCAAATTCCAAGATCAGTTCAAACAATTGTATGTAAGTTATTGTGAGGTGTAGTCACTTTGCCAAGCCACTTTGCTTCAAGAAAACCCAAACTGTCACCCTCAGCTGAAAGGAAATTGGTTTGGATGGTCAGGAACATCCTCAGAACCACCATGGCACAGCCCTGCCATGAACTGGAAGCTGATGGATCACTGTCTACAGTTTAGATCACCACTGGTTAAGAGGCTGCTATTCAAGAAATAACCCCCTGCTCCAAAATTGACACCTTCAAGCTTAACAAAAGTTTGAAGCTGACCACACGGACAAAGAAAAAACCTTCTGGAGGAAAGGTGTATGATCAGATGAGACAAAGATTGAGTTGTTTGACCACAATGACCACCATGTACAGAGGGACACTGTACCAGCTGGTGGTAGTGGTAGGATCATCATGCTCTGGGGCTGTTTTGCTGCCAGTGGAACTGGTTCATTGCACAAAGTGGATGGAATAATGAAGAAGGAGGACTACCTCAGAATTCTTCAGCATAAACCATCAGAAACTTGAACACAACTTGGGACTTACAACAGGACAATGAACCCAAACACACATCAGAGCTGGTTGTGGAGGATAAAGCAGGATGACATTAAGCTTAAAACAAGTCCTGATTTCAACCCTATTGAAAATATATGGACCGTGCTTATAAGTCAAGTCCATGCCAAGAAAAAAAAATTAATTGGACTCTACCAGTTCTACCATGAAGAGTCGTGAAATATTCAACCAGAATTGTGCCAGAAGCTTGTTCATAGTAAACAAAAATGTTTGGTCAAGGTGAATCTTGCAAAGATACATTTTACCCAAATATTAGGTGTGCTGTATGAATATTTTTAACCCTGTATATATAATTTTGACCTTATACACCAAATTCTACTTTTTTATAATTAAAGATGTCTGCTGTACAATCATTCTGCCACAAAAAAAGAACAGTTCAAAGAAACTACTGAAAGCCCAAATATTGCCATGACATTCAGATCCAAGATGGCATTTATGTCACTGTATGTAAACTTCTGACCATAACTGTATATATGAGTACCAGTAAGTTGTAACCAACTAGAACATCCTTTCCCTTATACTTTTTTCTAGACATGGAACTGACCTGTGTGTGCTACTGTTTTCTTGGGTAGAATTTTAAAGGATATACACAGAACCTTTATTTTTAAGTAAATTTCTGAGTGGATAGTATCTCTATCCTTGACTCTTAATATTTTTGAGAGTTAAAATCGACCGCAAAGTTGGCATTTGAGCTGCCCCGCTGAACCAGCCAGCCCTGGGTGCGTGACGTCACAGCAGTAACCGGTTTTAAGGCCGAGGCCTTTTACAGCTATAGACCAAAGTCATATAAATAAAAATTTATGGGGAAAGTAAGAAATACCGTTACCAACTTGCTCAACTAAGACTGATTTGACTTCACTGATTGTGGGTTGACTCTCATTAAAACAGGATGGGTGTTATAACTTATGCAACATACATGTACATGCATGCATTTTCACTGATAAAACGTAAAAGGCTCATTAAATAATCAGATGAACTGAGACAATCACATTCTGAAGCAAATTAAATAATCTTATACCGCTAACTTAAACACACAATACAAGTTACATGTATTAATCTAAATGCAGGTAAACAATGTGTTTTTGTTGTTTTATATCCAAATGAGAGTCGGAGCTTACCCGTCTGTGTTCTCACTTCTTGAAAGCCGATCTTATGGCCGATTGTTTTGAACAATCTGACTTTCAGTTGTTCGTTCAGTTCTCCATTCATTCGCTTCTTCCACATAAGGGCGAGATAGCAGTATGCAATGAAGAAATCAGACGGCTGCTCCACTCATTCTCCATTTTCTCCATACTTAGTACTCTGCCATTACTGCTCGGCTCAGGCAATTACTAAAACTGGGACAGAACGGAACGTCACCAGTTTTAGCAACAACCACGGGGAGGTCACTGCCCAAGCGATATGTCCGGTCCCATTCCATCCCGGGTTTTACCAACAACCCTCGGCTCACTCCGGGAGAACGTGCAACTGAACTTACTTTCATTTTAAAAAATAAATAAAATAAAGGCTTTCCTTTTCTCCTTTTCTTGTCATTTTCTTTAATTGTTGGTACTGCACCCTCTTTCAATCTGGGCTTATAGCCAACACTCCTCAACAGATCAGAGGTCTCATACGAGTCTTCAGTAAAATGTGCAGAGCAGAGGCGAGACCACTTCATAGTCGCCCAATGTGCCCGTGAACTTCTCACAAAATGCATCCAAATCTTTGCAGTTTGAACATTCTTGGGCCATGAATGCAATGTAAATCCACCTTCTGTCAAGTTGCTGGCACATCTACGTGGCATGGCAATAAATTAGCTCAAAATGGAGGATCAGAGTTGCAGTCAGCTCTGTGTTTCAGTATAGCGGAAATAGCGATGAGATCGATAGACTTCCTGCTGTGATGTTACGGACGTCAAGGTCATTCACTCAGACCGCTACCTATATGAATCACTTTAACTGTAAAAATTACTATATTAGATTCATTGTTAACACTTAAAACTATTCCTGTGCCATTCTTGAGGTCTCAAGGCATTTATAAACGAAAGTGAGGCCATGGCTCTACGTATATGCTTTAAGTATGTTTTTCTTGAACCTTCTGACGTTTTCTTGTAAATTATATTCAGTTTGTAGTGTAATTAGCAACTAATGTATAGTGTAATTTGGCCTCTGAAGATCACAGAAATGTGCCTGGAAATAGCTGAGAAGCCATCTCCAGGCATCTAAAGCCCTTAAGCTTCCGGGGCCCTCAGGTGAGCCCCAGACCCCCGGCCTCATTGTTCCAGGCCTTTGGCACATCATTCAGACAGGCTGAAATTTAGATGGACAGACAACATTTCCAACTCATCTGTCCGGTGACGGTCTGCTTAGAATTCCTTATTTCACACACTGTACACACAGTTTAAACCTGACTTTGGTCAAAGATTAGTTTTCAATCTTGACCTAAACTCCAGTTCAGGTTAAGCTGGTTTCATTTTAACTCAGCTTGATTAAATTGGCCTAGAGTTCACCGACATTATTAATAGTTTAAATTGCACTTAGCTCAGCTCAGGGTTATACTGCGTCACAAGGAGGAATTTGGAAGAAACCGATATTCTGAAAGCAGTCACACATTACTGTTTCACATTAATAGCAATACAGGTATTAGCTATCTTTAGCATGTAGCTGTGTTCAGATTATATAATAGCATGATATTTTCCTGATTTTTAATGAAACTGAAGTGGTGAAATTTATCACTTGTATATTTAATGATAAGATGAAAAATGAAATAAAATTCTTATTTTAAGATGTTATTTCCTGAGACCCATGCCATGTTTATGAAGACAAGCGGCTTGACTACTTAAACTCCAAAAAGTTTGATTCTTAATGAGAAGAAAAGGATGGCAGAATATAGGAATTGTGTGGGGTTTTTTTATTCCATATGATGTGAAAGCGGCATTAGTTATGAATTGAATGAAACTTTGATTGTGTTTGTATCACTCTCTGTTAACAAAGCAAAGTGAATTCTATATGTTTTCTACTTATTGATAAAAACATTTATATCATTAATAATAGCTCATTTATTTTGGTTATGTTTAGATTTATTTGTTATTTTGTATTTCTTTGTTAGTTTCTTCATAACCTGGCTCTGTGAGATTAAAATATAAATAAGTAAATAAGTAAACAAACAAACAAACAAACAAACAAACAAGTAAATAAATAAATACACTAACTCTCCAATGAAGTGCACTACTTTAGGCCACTGAGATTGAAGTCTTACTCATTGTTTTACTCTGTTATTTATAAAACCCTTATTCACATGATCACTGAAGTTTCGTTGTTGTTCTTGCCCCTGATCTCGGTGCTGTTCTTCTTTATAAAGCTCCAAGAGAGATGTGAGTGAAAAGGAAATATATTTTCCATAATCATTCCCACATGTGTCTTCAAACGAGACCTCGCTGGAGCTCCAGTGCCTTCTGACCACTGAGTGCTTTTTATTTCCTTTCATGTTTAAGGTCTCGGTGCTTTAGATCATCTATCTATCTATCTATCTATCTATCTATCTATCTATCTATCTATCTATCTATCTATCTATCTATCATCTCTGCACATCTCTGGAGATTGAAATAAAATGAGTTACAGTGTGCTTTAATAAGCTGTTATTGTTATTGTGAAATGGAACCCATTGTTTTTTAAAATCAGGATAATCACTACAGCAGGAAAATAATCTTCTAGCGCACTTTTTTGGAAACATTTGGACATATTTAAGCAAGAGAATAATGAGAGCAAAAAAAAAAATCTGCATATATTTTCATTAAATCTGTTCCATATGTCAAATCTTATTGTTGCTGCCAAACCCAATCTGGGCTTGAGGTGAACCATGTTTGGTTGACTTGGGCAGAATTGCAGCAGAAGGGTGGCTGGTTCCTTTCTGCGCACTCTCACACACACACACACACACACACACACACACACACACACACACACACACACACACACACACACACACCTGGGCGCCGCCAGGGGGGGAAAGGTTAGAACAATTCTAGGGGCCCAGCACTGCCATGGGGCCCTTTAAGGGGCTGATAATATGCTTTTAATGATTTTAATAAGACTTTTGAAATAACCACAATGCAATATTCCATCTGGTAAAATGAGCTAATTGAACAAGGTTGTCTATTTCTTGAGTTCTTCAACATATTGTCATTTAACCCTCCCCCTTTTGCAAAATGGTACAGTCCAGTTCTGGTAGAAGCGCGATGCGTTAAATCTGTGTGCTGATCAGTGCAACGCTACTTGCTGCTGTGTCGCGGTGCAGCAGCCAGCCAGCCAGCAGTGGAGTGCGTACAGTCTATGATCGCTAAATATGAAGAGTGGCTGTCAAAAACATAAAGAAAGGCAGCTGAAAGCTGAGAGGGACCGGAGAGGCAGGCAACTGGTCACTCAGTTTTTCCCAAAGAAAGGTAGCTATCGCTCACGTGTGTTCAAAATATTAGCGAATGGTAAATGAACAGTATGAACGTGGTTGGATTAGCCTATCAAGAGAACACTTTTACAGTTTGTACAGTGACATTTTTTCCATTTTAATAACTGAACTGACTTGTGTGATAAACAAGATGAAATATTACGTTATGCTGGTGCTAATAACTAGTGCTAATAACCAGTTTCATAACTAATGGGGTGCCCTAAATATGCACAGATTCAGCCTCAGGGGGACCTCCGCCCTACCAAACCACTGAACCCCCCTTTGGAGAAGGAGGTAAGCAGCAATACAACCCATAAATGCTTTAGGATTGAAGTTTTTAATGAGCGAGCGCCATATACAGTTTGCTAGATTAAAGTGTTGCTAATAACGGACACCAGTCAGTGTTTGACATGGTTATGTGTGTGGAATGTTCACACGTTCTAAACCATTGGTTTCAAATTGAGGAGCTGGAGAAAGTGCAGCACACATAAAAGAGGGATAGAGGTTACAACATATGAAGAAATATGTACATAATTGATCAAATTGAAATGTCACTCCGTGTCACTTTGAAATAAATTCATAATAAGATGTTTCCTGTCATTTATGGGTAACATTTGTAAGGCTACTGAGTATGGAGTTCATTTAAATGCATCAAACTTGAATGTATCAAACTTTTTCATGCATTAACTAACCCCTCATCAATCCATGGGATTTCCATAGGTATTTTGATGCTGGGTAGAAAACTTTTTCTATGATTTATTAGCAGTCACATCACACATTTCACTACCAATTGTCCTAGCACAAGAAGGCATGTGGCAAAATCTTGAATTTTCATTTGTGATTGTAAATGCACCAGAATTAGTCACTGACCAGTTTTCGAGGGGCCTCGATGACCTGATCCCCGGACACAGCGGCTAGCTGTTGGGACATGGAATGTCACTTCGCTGGGGGGGAAAGAGCCTGAGCTTGTGCGGGAGGTCGAGAGGTACCGGCTAGATATAGTCGGGCTCACCTCCATGCACAGCTTGGGCTCTGGAACCCAGCTCCTCGAGAGGGGCTGGACTCTCCACTTTTCTGGAGTTGCCCATGGTGAGCGGCGGCAGGCTAGTGTGGGCTTGCTTATAGCTCCCCAGCTCAGCCGCCATGTGTTGGAGTTTACCCCAGTGAACGAGAGGGTCGCCTCTCTGCGCCTTCGGATTGGGGAGAGGGCTTTTGCTGTTGTTTGTGCCTACGGGCCAAATAGCAGTATAGAGTATCCGGCCTTCTTGGAGTCCCTGAGAGAGGTACTGAGGGGTGCTCAGACTGGGGACTCCATTGTGCTACTGGGGGACTTCAATGCTCATGTGGGCGACGACAGTGACACCTGGAGGGGCATGGTTGGGAGGAACGGCCTCCCCGATCTGAACCCGAGTGGTGTTTTGTTATTGGACTTCTGTGCTAGTCACGGTTTGTCCATAACAAACACCATGTTCGAGCATAGGGGTGTCCATAAGTGCACGTGGCACCAGGACACCTTAGGTCGGAGGTCGATGATCGACTTTGTAGTCGTTTCATCTGATCTCCGGCCCTATGTCTTGGACACTTGGGTGAAGAGAGGGGCTGAGCTGTCAACTGATCACCACCTGGTGGTGAGTTGGATCCGCTGACGGAGGAGGAAGCTGGACAGACCTGGCAGGCCCAAATGTATGGTGAGGGTCTGCTGGGAACGTCTGGCCGAGCACTCTGTCGGGGAGGTCTTTAACTCCCACCTCCGGGAGAGCTTTTCCCAGCTCCCGAGGGAGGCGGGGGATATTGAGTCTGAGTGGACCATGTTCTCTACCTCCATTGTGGACGCAGCTGTTCAGAGCTGTGGCCGCAAGGTCTCCGGTGCCTGTCGTGGCGGCAATCCCCGAACCCAGTGGTGGACACTGGAAGTAAGGGATGCCGTCAAGCTGAAGAAGGAGTCCTATCGGGCCATGTTGACCTCCGGGACTCCTGAGGCAGCTGACGGGTATCGGCAGGCCAGGCGTGCTGCAGCTCAGGCAGTTGCGGAGGCAAAAACTCGGAACTGGGAGGAGTTTGGGGAGGCCGTGGAGAAGGACTATCGGTTGGCCTCGGAGAAATTCTGGCAAACTGTCCGGCGCCTCAGGAGGGGGAAGCAGTACTCTGCCAACACTGTTTACAGTGTAGGTGGGGAGCTGTTGACCTCAACTGGGGACATTGTCGGGCGGTGGAAGGAATACTTTGAGGATCTCCTCAATCCCACCATCATGTCTTCCACTGAGGAGACTGAGGCTGATGACTCAGAGGTGGACTCGTCCATTACCCAAGCCGAAGTCACTGAGGTGGTTTGCAAGCTCCTCGGTGGCAAGGCACCGGGGGTGGATGAGATCCGCCCTGAGTATCTCAAGTCTCTGGATGTTGTGGGGCTGTCTTGGTTGACACGCCTCTGCAACATCGCATGGCGGTCGGGGACAGTGCCTCTGGAGTGGCAGACTGGGGTGGTGGTCCCTCTTTTTAAGAAAGGGGACCAGAGAGTGTGCTCCAATTATAGGGGAATCACACTTCTCAGCCTCCCAGGGAAGGTTTACTCCAGGGTACTGGAGAGGAGAATTTGACCAATAGTCGAACCTCAGATCCAGGAGGAACAATGCGGTTTTCGTCCTGGTCGTGGAACACTGGACCAGCTCTATACCCTTCATAGGGTGCTCAAGGGTTCATGGGAGTTTGCCCAACCAGTCCACATGTGCTTTGTGGATCTGGAGAAGGCATTCGACCGTGTCCCCCGTGGTATTCTGTGGGGGGTGCTTCGGGAGTATGGGGTTCGGGGCTCTTTGCTAAGGGCTGTCCAGTCCCTGTACGAATGGAGCAGGAGTCTGGTTCACATTGCCGGCAGTAAGTCAGACCTGTTCCCAGTGCATGTTGGACTCCGGCAGGGCTGCCCTTTGTCACCGGTTCTGTTCATAATTTTTATGGACAGAATTTCTAGGCGCAGCCGGGGGCCGGAAGGAATCCTGTTTGGGAACCACAGGATTTCATCTCTGCTTTTTGCAGATGATGTTGTCCTGCTGGCTTCTTCAAACCAGGACCTTCAGCATGCACTGGGGCGGTTTGCAGTCGAGTGTGAAACGGCTGGGATGAGAATCAGCACCTCCAAGTCCGAGGCCATGGTTCTCGACCGGAAAAGGGTGGCTTGCCCTCTCCAGGTTGGTGGAAATGTCCTGCCTCAAGTGGAGGAGTTTAAGTATCTCGGGATCTTGTTCATGAGAGAGGGAAAGATGGAGCGTGAGATCGACAGGCGGATCGGTGCAGCCTCCGCAGTGATGCGGTCGCTTTACCGGTCTGTCGTGGTGAAGAAGGAGCTGAGCCAAAAGGCGAAGCTCTCAATTTACCGGTCGATCTACGTTCCGACTCTCACCTATGGTCATGAGCTTTGGGTAATGACCGAAAGAACAAGATCGCGGATACAAGCGGCCGAAATGAGTTTCCTTCGCAGGGTGGCTGGGCGCTCCCTTAGAGATAGGGTGAGAAGCACAGTCACTCGGGAGGAGCTCGGAGTAGAGCCGCTGCTGCTCCACATCGAGAGGAATTAGCTGAGGTGGCTCGGGCATCTTTTTCGGATGCCTCCTGGACGCCTCCCTGGGGAGGTGTTCCAGGCATGTCCCCCCGGGAGGAGGCCCCGGGGAAGACCCAGGACACGCTGGAGGGACTATGTCTCTCGGCTGGCCTGGGAACGCCTTGGTGTTCTTCCCGAGGAGCTGGCCGAGGTGTCTGGGGAAAGGGAAGTTTGGGCTTCCATGCTTAGACTGCTACCTCCACGACCCGGTCCCGGATAAGCGGCAGAAGACGAGACGAGACGAGACGAGACAGTTTTCATCTAGTCCCTGGTAGGTTAATACATAAAATGTAATAACAAAGACACAAACTCAAGGTCCATGGGCTATCAAAAGTCAAATAATGACAATAGTGCAACTGTGACGAGGGTGGGCAAAGTTGGGGGGCCCAAAATTCTAATCTTTCATGGCGCCCAAAATTTCTGGCGGCGCCCCTGACACACACACACACACGTGCACACACACACACACACGTGCACACACACACACACACACTTATGGGCAATTTAGAGTAGCCAGTTAACCTAACTGCATGTCTTTGGACTGTGCGGGTCCAAAGCACCTGGAGGAAACCCACGCAGGCATGGGGAGAACATGCAAACTCCACATAGAATGGCCCTCATGAGCCACTGGACTCAAACCTATAACCTTCTTGCTGTGAGGTGACAGTGCTAATCACTACACCACCGTGCTGCCTGTGTGAAATCTAAACATATCCAAATACAAGAAGCTTTACTGTCATTTTTTAAAAGTAGTTTTACTTTTTAAATATACTTTATAGATGATAAAAAAAAATTGTCTGGCATGATTGAAACTAGTGCAGGCAGTTCTGATTACTACTTGTTTTGGTTAAGTTAAATCCTTAAGATTTATCTTTGCTCGCACATTCTGCTCCCTGCTTAATGAAGGTGAAGTTGATCAGGGATGTCTTTCTTCTTTTCATAAGACTATGATCCTGACTGTGATGTAATGGTATCTAATGTCTCTCTTCTTTCAAACAATAGTATAGTCTAAACCAGGAATATAATGCTTTGTCATCCATTTATGTTATCTAATCTAAGATTCAACTTGATTGTCAGTGCACATGTCACAGGTACAAGGCAACGAAATGCAGACTGCATCTAACCAGAAGTGCATAGCAGTAAATAACATAAGTGTAATATTCAAATATAAATGTACAGGAATTACAGGGTATGGAATGGTATAATGATATGATATAGATATTTACAGTATGTACACATGTGCAATATGAATGTACTATAGTGCAATGGTATGATATGATATAGATATTTGCAGTATACAAAACATGGTATGAATAAACAGTAGTGCAAATGGTGATAGTGCAGTGAAGTCAGTTCAAGTCAATTCAGTTTGTTCGGGGGGGGTGTTGGTGAGTGTGTGTGGAGGGGGGGATCATGGGGGGGTGGAGTTCAACAGTGAGACAGCTGAAGGAAAAAAACTGTTCCTGAACCTGGTGGTTTTGGTCTGAAGGCTCCTGCAGCGCCTTCCAGAGAGCAGGAGAGTGAACAGTTTGTGTGCTGGGTGGCAGGGGTCTTTGTTGATGTTTATGACTCTCCTGAGACATCGCTTCCTGTAGATGTTCTCAATAGCAGGAAGCGAAGCTCCCACGACATGCTGGGTGATTTTCACCACCCTCTGCAGTGCCTTCCAGTCTGAGACAGAGCAGTTCCTATACCAGACTGTAATACAGTTGGTTAGGATGCTCTTGATGGTACTGCGGTAGAAGTTCACCAGGATGTCTGAAGAGATGTGTTTTTTCTTCAGAGTCCTCAAGAAAAAGAGACACTGGTGAGCCTTCTTGACCAGGCTGGAGCAGTTGGTTGTCCAGGTGAGGTCCTATGAGATGTGGATCCCCAGGAATTTGAAGCTGGTCACACACTCCACTGCTGCACCATTGATGTGGATGGGTGTGTGTGTGTGTGTCAGCATTCCTCCTGAAGTCCACAGTGAGCTCCTTGGTCTTATTGGTGTTGAGCAGCAGGTTGTTCTCACTGCACCACACAGCCAAGTGGCCCACCTCCTCCCTGTAGGCTGACTCATCGTTGTCCTTGATGAGGGCTATCGCTGTGGTGTCATCCGCAAACTTGATGATGGTGTTAGTGTAATGTACAGGTCTGCAGTCACACAGATAACTTATACACAGATAACTTAGCTTCATCAAGTAAATCATCATCATCCAATCACATAGCTACAACACACTCTTGAATGTGAATATATACTCATCTGCCTCACTGTAGGACTTCCTCTGATCAGCAGGGGCTTATATGCAGGGATTATTCATAATGGATAAATGGTCAGAAGAGCCAAGGTGGGGGCGGGGGGCTGATCTGAATGCATCCTTCATGTTGGTGTAGGCCATGTCTAATGTGTTCACTCCCCTGGCTGCACAATCCACATACTGGTGAAAATGAGCCAGAACCATCTTCGTGTTGGCCTGGTTAAAATTGTCAGCCACAATGAAAAAGCCTTCAGTGTGAGTGGATTGCAGCTTACTGATAGTCTGGTAGAGAACACTCATAGCTTCCTTTGTGTTAGCGCTGGGGGGCACATACACAGCAGTGATGGAAACTAAAGTAAACTCCCTGGGCAGATTGTCATGCTTTGCCCTGGACATCCACTCCAGAGATTATGGATCTCTCACGCCAGCGCTGATCTGGATCCGGGACAGGAATTCCTTCTCCCCTGAACTCACTTCCTGGTTTTCACTGCTGTGTATAAATAGGCCGTTCTCAGACTCTGTTTTTGCCAGAACATCTCGTTTGTTTTCCCTAGCCATTTCTGTGCCTTAATGCTTTTTCATGGTTTTTTTTCTCTCCAGCGGTTTTCCCTTGTTCATGGTTTTTTGCACTAGCTTTTTCTTGTTCATGGTTTTTTGCACTAGCTTTTTCTTGTTTATGGTTTTTTTGCACTAGCATTTTTTTTTTCTTGTTCATGGTTTTTTGCACTAGTGTTTTTCTTGTCCTTGTCTGCCTCGTTTGTTTTGTCAAGTTTTTGTCTCCTTTTTTACATGGACTATTTTTGCTACTATTTTCCTGGATTAAAACCACCTCATTTATTGGATTACTGTCTGAGTCGTGTTCTGCTTTTTGATCCTATCTCACCACACCTCCACCATCCCTAACACAGATAGAATGGTCTACAGTTACAGTCAGAAGCTCAATGTCCGGTGAGCAATGGCTTGAAACAAATTTAGCATTTTTACACCAATTGTAATTGATATAAATACACAAACCACCCCCTCGGGATTTACCGCTTAGTGTGCAGCTCCTGTTGGCACTAAACATAGCTAGCCCCTCGATGCTAACAATATTGTCTGGGATTGAAGAGTTAAGTCAAGTCACGTTTATTTAGAAAGCACTTTAAAAACAACAACAGCTGACCAAAGTGCTGGACAGGCAAGGTAGTACGACTTGATAGACAACAGAAAAGACAACAAAAAGTGAGCATAACAATATACACATACATACAGATAAATAAATAAGACAATCATGCTGTATTGAACGCCAGGGCATAAAAATGGGTTTTTAGGTGAGATTTAAAAACAGCCAAGGAAGGAGCCAGCCATATGTGCAGTGGCAGCTCATTCCAGAGCTTAAGCCTAGGTCACAACCGGATGTACGATTTTTTGGCCGTGCGATTTTTGGCGTTTCCCAAATCGCTGCATTTTTTTTGTTCATGGAGAAAGACGTGCGTTGGCCGTAAGTTTGTCTTGCAACTTGAAAAAAATGTAAGTGCCCGTAGAGTTTGTTTGACATGACAAAGAACCTCTGCAGCCGGTCTGTGGCCAGTCTACGGCTCAAAAATCAGCACGTCACACGCGCGCCCTCCGTGCGTTTCTTGCGTTTTTTGCACGTAGACCGGCCGTAGGAGCATGTACAGCCGGTTGTGACCGAGGCTTTAGGTGCAATCACTACAAAGGCCCAGTCACCTCTGCTTTTTAGCCTAGAGCGAGGAACAACAAGACGGAGTTGGTCAGCTGACCTACATGCCCTAGATGTTGTCTGAACCTTTAGAAGATCTGATATATAAAGTGGAGCCAGACCATGTAAAGATTTGAAAACAAATAAAAGAATTTTGAAATTTATTCTATAACAGACAGGGAGCCAGTGAAGGGCTGCAAGCACAGGTGTAATATGCTCCCACCTTCGTGTTCTGGTTAGAAGGTGGGCTGCAGCATTCTGAACTAGTTGAAGACGGGATAAGGAGGAACAGCTAATGCCCACATATAGGGCATTGCAGTAGTCTAGGCGGGAAGAGACAAAGGCATGAATAGCCATCTCAAAGTTTTTGAGGGATAAGAAGGGCTTAACCTTGGATAAAAGCCTTAACTGGAAAAAACTAGATTTTACAACTGCGTTTATTTGTTTCTCAAATTTAAAATTACAGTCTAAAGTTACACCAAGGTTTTTTGCAATGTCTTTGACGTATGGTTCAAGGGGGCCTAAGTCTCCATGTGTATCACAAGCAGCACTGGGCCGAAAGACTAAGACCTCAGTTTTATTTTCATTAAAGTTTAAAAAATTTAGAGCCATCCAGGCTTTGATGTCCTCTAGACAGTCTAATAAATGTTTAAAGGAGTGGGGGTCATTATGTTTTAATGGCATGTAAATCTGCATATCATCTTCATAGCAATGGAAGGAGATGTTGTATTTTCTAAGGATGGATCCCAAGGGGAGCATGTATAAGGAAAACAATGTAGGCCCCAGAATGGACCCTTGAGGAACACCACAAGGGAGAGGTGCAGAGGGGGATACTGATCCATCCAGGCAGACAGAAAAACTTCTGTCTGCTAAGTAGGATCTAAACCATTCAAGAACAGTGCCTCTGATACCAACACAGTGCTCTAGATGGGAGATTAATATATCATGATCTACGGTATCAAATGCAACGGTGAGATCAAAGAGGATCAGAATAGCAGAATCTCCAGAGTCAGTGGCTAACAGCATATCATTAAAAGCTTTTAGTAGCGCTGACTCAGTGCTGTGGAGAGCTTTAAAACCAGATTGCAGAGGTTCCAGGATACCATGTGTATCTGGAAAAGACTGCAGTTGTTGAAGCACAAATTTTTCCAGCATCTTAGATAAAAATGGAAGTTTTGAGATAGGTCTGTAGTTCGATAGGATTGAAGTGTCTAAATTAGCTTTTTTAATCAACGGCTGTACAACAGCATGCTTAAATTTCTTTGGCACAACACCTGAAGCAAGACTACAGTTCATGATCACTAATATGTTGGGACCTGTGGTCTCAATTGTCTGTGTAATGAAAAGAGGAGGAACAATGTCTGTTGGACCAGATAAAATTTTCATTAGCCCAATGGTTTTGCTTAAGTTAGCAAATGATATAAGCTCAAAGTGACTAAAAGTCGTAGGGCAAGTGACAGAGATAGAAGGATCGGGGGGGTTATCAGAGCTCTGATGCTGGATATTTTAGAAACAAAGTACTGCAGAAATTTTTCACTACTCACTGAGGAGGTGTCTAACTCAACAGATTGGTGTTTATTGAGAGCAGTATTAATAGTGTTGAAAAGAACATGTGGTTTGCCACAATTGCGTAGAACAATATCAGAAAAATATTTTGTTTTTTCTGATTTAACAATTTTTTTGGTATTTGAGCCAAGTTTCCTTTAAAATGTCAAAAGATACATGCAACTTATTTTTTTCCACTTCCGTTCTGCCCTCCTACACTCTTGCCTGATTGAGTGAGAAATGTCAGTCAGCCATGGCTCTTTTTTGGTTTTCGGGCGCAGTATTTTAAAAGGTGCAACACGGTCAAGGATATTATTGCAGGTGGAGTAAAAAAAAGGATGTCAGTTGTTTAGTATCAAGACAGACAGGTGTTTGAGTCTCAGCAGCACTTTTAAATGCAGCAGAGAAACGAGTAGAAGGGTTGATAATACGACGCCAGCGCGCAGGAGCGCAAGGTTTAGTGGTATGACCATGAAAAGGGATTTCAAATAACACAGGCATATGATCAGAAAAGACAGTGTCATGAACCTTTACATTTTGCACAGGTAGCCCACAGGATAACACCAGATCTAATGTGTGCCCCAGTATTTGAGTGGGGCCAGACAGACTGAACAAGGTTAAAAGAGTCAATAATATTGAGAAAATCTTTTGACAGAGGTTTGGAGGGGCAACAGATGTGAATGTTGAAATCTCCAACAATTAAAACACGATCATATTTCGCCATGATCCCAGACAGAAAGTGAGAGAAGTCCTGAATAAAGTCCTTATTATATTTTGGGGGACAGTATATCACGGGACATAAGACTGGTTGCGGGAGATCCTCTGTGGAGGCAAGGTGAGTGAGCGCATTGGGTGCGGAGCTCCTCCGGGGGTGCAACAAGGGGCCTCAGCCAGGTGTATGCCAGTTCCAGGGAACACCAAGACACAAAACGGCTGCAACCAGATGGACAATCCGATGCCAGAATCCGACGTTTTGATCCCAGGGACAGCGACAGTGACAGTTGGAGCTTCACCTTCACCAGCAGACTGCTGCACTTACCACGGCGTTTGCGCCTCCAGTTTGGCCGTGGGACAGGAGCGCGGCGTATACAAGTGGGTATCTCCAATAGAAATGGAGGGGGAGGAAAATTCTTTCCATCATCACATGATACGAAGTTTTGATAAGACAGGCGGATGTTGAGTAGTGACTGTCGATCATAGATCCATAGACAGTTAACTTTGCTGGTAACAAGTGTCAGAAACAGGACAAACACAGACAGAGACACCAGAGCTGACAGCAGCAGACGTTAAGCTATGTCTCTGTCAAGCTATGTCTCTGTCAGAATTATTGCGCAGCAGTTGCCCAGGAGACTGGAAGTTTGACCTTAAACCTGGTCAATGCTGCTCCAAGGTGATTGGAAGTTTGGCCTGGTCAGTGCTGCTACTGTGAGAGAGTTGGTTACTGGGAACATGAATGCCAGAAAAAGGCACCTGACATGAGAAATGGTAACACTCACTTTGAACATTGTTGTCTGCCTAATCTTGTGCCACAGACAATAAATATGGACACACATGTCCCCCCCCCCCCCCCCCCCAGTACTGCTTGGGAGTTTACACAGGGCTGCCCACAGAGTGACAATAACCCCAATCTGTTGTCCCTGATTCTTGCTACTGATTCCAGCACATTGTCTATAATTAATCTTTGTGTAGACGGCAACACTTATCCCTTTATGATGGAAATGGGTACCACTAGACTAGCTTTTATTTGGAAATCTTACAATGGGCCAGTATCTGGGGCCACTATTAACTCTGTGGGAATAAATGGGGTTTCTGTTACATGCCCTAAAACTTTTCCCCTACTTGTGACCATGCAAGATAATCCTAAACTGTGTTTCATACATTGCTTTGTTGTAATTCCTAGCTCCCCTTTTAATCTATTAGACTGTGATATTTTGACTAAACTCAACTATTCTATATCTTTTGAACAAGGCCATACTGTTCTGTGCACACCAGATACCCTATATTTTTCTTTTGCTGTTTTCTTGGAGTCTGACCTGGGGGAAAACACAGGTGCTGAAGTCTCTGTTCCTCAGATTTTGAATCTGGTGCCTCAAACACTCTGGGCGTTGCACTCCAATGAGGTTGGGCATGTACAGGTACCCCCATACACTGCCAGTTTGAAAACATCTGTCCCTGTGTACTGTAAACAATATTCCACTGTCCCCTGAAAAGGAAAAGGGCATTGAACCTGTGATTTGTTCAATATTATCACAAGTTGTTTTGGTCCCTTGTTCTTCTCCATATAGTACTCCAGTTAACCCTGTAAAGAAATCAAATGGGGCCTGGGGATTCACTCAGGACTTGAGATGCATTAATCAATTGATTATCCCTGTCAACCCTCCTATACCAGATGTAGCTTCCATTTAATTATCTATTTCTATTCAACATACAACACTTTACTGTCATTGATATTTGCAGTGCATTTTTCAGTGTTCCTGTGAGTGTTGAGACCAGTGGCGGCTGGTAGTCTTTCAAACAGGGGAGGCTGGTCGGTTACAATATTTCCAGATTTTAAAAGAAAAAACATCAGTTTTGCCCATACTCTTGCCTCTGATCTGGCTGATTGTTGGCAGCATCACAAACTGAAATAACAGGTTCTTTTGGCCCATTAGCCTACTGTCCAATATACATGATGGTGGTGTTGGGGGGAGGGGTCTATTTTAACATTTTATATTTTAAAATTGTGGCATGTTGTTTAAAAATTGATCATTATTGAAAGCAGCTCTTTGTCAGGAACCTCAGCAGTAGAGCTGGGTGCCACACATTTCATTCAATGACACTTTCCCTATATTTTACTTATTTTGACTGAGAAATGTTTTATTGACAATTTTGATAACCCTTCACTTTTAATCCAGGTCTGTAGTGTGAAATGTTCTCAGCTCTGTTTTTGTTTAAAAATGTTTTCCAAATTGTAGCTGTGTTTAATTCATATCCAGAAATATATATATTCCAATATAATATACTCAGCATAAACATTTTAAATAGATTCTATATTTTTGGTCCATCCATGACATATTACTAAAGTAGCCTATTTACTGTTGTTGATGTGGGTCACTTGCTGTTAGCCAATTCACTTTCTCGTACCAGGAGAGCTGAAAGGAACGAGTATTATTCCCTACCTTTTTCACCAAGTCAATTTGAGGCGTTGGTCTACCCTGCTCTTTAATTTTAATTTTTTCCTCGAAAGGAAGACTGGCAAATGGCTTCGCCAAAATTAAATCAGCAATGCTTGGCATCCGTGTGCAGCTTTCTTGCTAGCTGACTAGCCCCCTCAAGTTCAAGTTCAGTCACTCAAATAAACGAAATTTCTGGAACTAAGATAGCAAACTTGACAACACTATATTTACACTTTATTTACAATGAAAATATATACAAACTAAAAAAGCTGGTAGAAACCGTATGTAATGAATGAAATCGAAATGTAAGCTGATCTCTTACAATACACCACAGCACTTGCGAATCTGCATGGGACTGAACTGAAATTTACCGCTGCCTGTCTATAGTTGAAACGAGCTGTCAATCAAAGAAAATATCCGGCCACTTTCACCAATCACCAGTCTCCTCGCGGAAACTGCCATGTCCCTCCCATGTGAGGCTGGGAGTCCATAGGCGGGCATTTTCGCAGTATTTGTCCAATTACCATCTTGCATTTTGAGATTGAAAAGCGCATAGCTCCCAAATGCCATTGAAGTCCACTGAGGTTGGGAGTCCGTGAGACTCCATGGGCGGGCGTTTTTGCAGTATTTGTCCAATAATCATCTTGCATTTTGAGATTGAAAAGCGCAGAGCTCCCAAATGCCATTGAAGTGCACTGAGGCTGGGCTGCATCGCACTGTCACGAGGGGGAAAAACTCACGCACACATTAAAGTTATAAGGGAATGATTTCGCACTGTAGTGGGTTGAGCACATATATTTCTATGATTCTGGATCTGAAATAGCAATGTTATAAGGTCGGCTATAACATAAGCCTAGCGCAATTCATCCTACAAGATGTTCGTCATTTTTAGAGGAGGCTGAGCCTCCCTCGTTGTCTTAGAGCAATCGCCCGTGGTTGAGACTCAACCCATATTTGCCTTTACTTTTAAGCAGCAACAATATACATGGACCCACCTACCTCAAGCGTTCATCGACTCCCCCCAGTCTTCTCTGTTGTTGTCTGAGACTCACTGAACTCTCTGGCCCTCCCTAATGGCTGCACATTGCTCCAATATGTGGATGACCTTCTATTCTCAGCTGAAGATGAGTCCAAGTGTGAACAAGGCTCTCTAGCTGTTTTTGTCTGGTTAGGTGTGGATGTAAAGCCTCATGGTCCAAGCTGCATTTTTGTCAGCCTTTGGTGCGACACCTTGGCTTCAACATCTCTCAAGGCAAGCATTGTCTCTCATCTGATCAACTCCCTGTAGCTAACTAATCCCCCACCACAATTAGCACCTGAACTTCTCTCACTTAATAAATGAAATGAGTTTGCATCCTTCTTCAAAGGTAAAATTGATCAAATACAGCAGAATATTGCTCATAATATATCTCAGTTGCAAATAACTGAAAAGATGCAATCACCAGTGACACAGACAGACAATTTCAACACAATGTCAGAATTTTGTTTGATTGATTACAAGACTCTTGAAAAAACTGTACAAAATCTCAGTTCCTCAACATCTGAATTGGACATTCTGTCCACCAACTTTTTTAAGTCTGTTCTTCACCTCATAATTACAGATGTGCTTCAGATCATAAATACATCCCTAGAGACTGGCATTTTTCCTGTGTCCCTGAAAAAAGCCATTGTAAAGCCCCTACTTAAAAAGAATAATCTGGATGCTTCAGTATTGAACAACTACAGGCCATTATTAAATCTACCATTCATCGGGAAAATCCTTGAAAAAATTGTCTTCAATCAATTAACTGCCTTCTTGATATCAAACAGCTGTTTTGATAACTTTCAGTCAGGATTTCGTGCCAATCATAGCACTGAAACAGCGCTGATTAAAGTTATAAATGACATACGTCTTAATACTGATGCAGGCAAAACATCGGTCCTGGTATTACTGGACCTCAGTGCAGCTTTTGATACTGTTGATCACAACATACTGCTATATTGATTTGAACACTGGGTTGGGTTGACTGGTAAAGTTATCAATTGGTTAAAATCATACTTAAGAGATAGAAGCTTCTTTGTTACGATGGAAAATTGCACCTCAACATCAATGTCCTTGACCTGTGGTGTCCCCCAGGGGTCGATCCTTGGACCATTACTATTCAACCTTTATATGCTCCCACTTGGACAAATTATCAAGAACAACTCAATTTTGTATCACTGCTATGCAGATGACACCCAAATTTATCTTGCTCTATCACCTAATGATTATGCCCCCCTTGAATGTCTCTACCAGTGTATCGACCAAATCAACAACTGGATGTCACAAAATTTTCTTCAGCTGAACACAGATAAAACAGAAGTAATTCTATTTGGAAAAAAAGATGAAAGACTCAGGATTACCACTATTCTTGACACAAAGGGGATTAAAACAAAAGAAATGGTTAAAAATCTTGGTGTTTTCATTGACAGCGAGCTAAACTTTGACAGTCACATGAAAGCAATCACTAAAACAGCATTTTATCACCTAAAAACCATTTCCAAACTAAGAGGACTTATGTCAAAAAATGATCTGGAAAAACTTATACATGCCTTCATCTCTAGTAGGGTTGATTACTGCAATGGCCTTTTCACAGGCCTGCCAAAAAAGACCATCAAACGACTTCAGCTGGTTCAAAATGCAGCAGCTAGGGTTCTCACACGAACAAAAAGAACAGAGCACATTACTCCAATTCTAAGGTCCCTTCACTGGCTTCCAGTAAGCTACAGAATTGACTTTAAAGCATTGCTGCTGGTGTACAAATCTCTAAATGGTACAGGGCCCAATTACTTCTCTGATATGTTGCAGCGGCCTAACCCAATCAGATCTACCAGATCGCAGCAGCAAAATTTACTGGTAAAACCTGTTGTTAAAACAAAGTGTGGTGAAGCAGCTTTTAGCTACTATGCAGTACAGCTATGGAACCAACTCCCAGAGGACATCAAAAATGCTCCTGCTGTTGGCAGCTTCAAATCTAGACTAAAGACCAAGCTGTTCTCAGATGCTTTCTGCTCACTGATAAATACCATCATCTTTACATGTTTTAAACTTTACTTAACTTTTATTCCATTTTATTCTGCTGTTTTTTACTGAACTTTTACTTCATTTTATTACTTTATTTCTACTATTGTTTAATTCTTATATTATTTTTATTTTTCTCTCTTCTTCCCCCTTTATTTTATATAATTTTATTTTCTATTGTTTACTGTTTTGCCTTTACCTCTGTAAAGCACATTGAACTGCCACTGTGTATGAAATGCGCTATAGAAATAAACTTGCCTTGCCTTGCCTGTGATACTTGAGGTGGCTCCTCCCTTGAATAAGACTGTCATGTTGTTTTTTCACCGACTCATTATCTATTGTCATCAGTACATAATAATAATAATAATAATAATAATAATAATAATTTCAATTTAGGGCGGCACGGTGGTGAAGTGGTTAGCGCTGTCGCCTCACAGCAAGAAGGTCCGGGTTCGAGCCCCGTGGCCGGCGAGGGCCTTTCTGTGTGGAGTTTGCATGTTCTCCTCGTGTCCACGTGGGTTTCCTCCGGGTGCTCCGGTTTCCCCCACAGTCCAAAGACATGCAGGTTAGGTTAACTGGTGACTCTAAATTGACCGTAGGTGTGAATGTGAGTGTGAATGGTTGTCTGTGTCTATGTGTCAGCCCTGTGATGACCTGGCGACTTGTCCAGGGTGAACCCCGCCTTTCGCCCGTAGTCAGCTGGGATAGGCTCCAGCTCTCCTGTGACCCTATAGAACAGGATAAAGTGGCTAGAGATAATGAGATGAGATGAATTTCAATTTATATAGCACCTTTCTCACACCCAAGGTTGCTTTACAATTAGAGAGAAAAAAAAGTCCACCAAAAGAGGGTCAGGATGTAATTCCAGTGGCATAGCTGCCCACAGCCTCACCAAAGGTGCACGGAGGTATGTCTCACACCGCCTGCACAGCTGCTGTGACATCACCGGGTAACAGTGCTTGGAATACTGCACCATGGATCCACAAAGCGAGCACAGAAGCACCACCACACAGAGTGCTGGTATGTCCCAAACCACCTGCACAGCCACTGCAATGCCACTGGGCAACATCGCTTGGAACTCCACACCAAGCACAGAACCACCACCACACAGAGCGCTGGACAACGCCGATGTTAAAAAGAGCAACAAGCTTACTGCAGTCCATAGTGAGGAGCACAGGCATTACCCATGGCAGACCAAGGCCCGAAGGGAACCGATGCCCAAGACTGGGTCTGGACCTACATCACAACTGGTGGACAAAATATTCAAACAAAGAACATTCAAACAAAGAACAAACATCAAATCATACAATCACAAAAAGAAAAACAAAGGGGGGAAAATAAAAATAAAAAGCTCTGGTGAGAAGCGGCTGCCAAAATATGCACAGCATACAGTGGTGCTTGAAAGTTTGTGAACCCTTTAGAATTTTCTATATTTCTGCATAAATATGACCAAAAACATCATCAGATTTTCACACAAGTCCTAAAAGTAGATAAAGAGAACCCAATTAAACAAATGAGACAAAAATATTATACTTGGTCATTTATTTATTGAGGAAAATGATCCGATATTACATATCTGTGAGTGGCAAAAGTATGTGAAACTTGAGGATTAGCAGTTAATTTGAAGGTGAAATTAGAGTCAGGTGTTTTCAATCAATGGGATGACAATCAGGTGTGAGTGGGCACCCTGTTTTATTTAAAGAACAGGGATCTATCAATGTCTGATCCTCACAACACATGTTTGTGGAAGTGTATCATGGCACGAACAAAGGAGATTTCTGAGGACCTCAGAAAAAGTGTTATTGATGCTCATCAGGCTGGAAAAGGTTACAAAACCATCTCTAAAGAGTTTGGACTCCACCAATCCACAGTCAGACAGATTGTGTACAAATGGAGGAAATTCAAAACCATTGTTACCTTCCTCCGGAGTGGTAGACCAACAAAGATCACTCCAAGAGCAAGGCGTGTAATAGTCAGCGAGGTCACAAAGGACCCCAGGGTAACTTCTAAGCAACTGAAGGCCTCTCTCACATTGGCTAATGTTAATGTTCATGAGTCCACCATCAGGAGAACACTGAACAACAATGGTGTGCATGACAGGGTTGCAAAGAGAAAGCCACTGCTCTCCAAAAAGAACATTGCTGCTCGTCTGCAGTTTGCTAAAGATCATGTGGACAAGCCAAAAGGCTATTGGAAAAATGTTTTGTGGACGGATGAGACCAAAATAGAACTTTTTGGTTTAAATGCGAAGCGTTATGTTTGGAGAAAGGACAACACTGCATTCCAGCATAAGAACCTTATCCCATCTGTGAAACATGGTGGTGGTAGTATCATGGTTTGGGCCTGTTTTGCTGCTTCTGGGCCAGGACAGCTTGCCATCATTGATGGAACAATGAATTCTGAATTATACCAGCAAATTCTAAAGGAAAATGTCAGGTCATCTGTCCATGAACTGAATCTCAAGAGAAGGTGGGTCATGCAGCAAGACAACAAACCTAAGCACACAGGTTGTTCTACCAAAGAATGGTTAAAGAAGAATAAAGTTAATGTTTTGGAATGGCCAAGTCAAAATCCTGACCTTAATCCAATTGAAATGTTGTGGAAGGATCTGAAGCGAGCAGTTCATGTGAGGAAACCCACCAACATCCCAGAGTTGAAGCTGTTCTGTACGGAGGAACAGGCTAAAATTCCTCCAAGCCAGTGTGCAGGACTGATCAACAGTTACTGGAAGCGTTTAGTTGCAGTTGTTGCTGCACAAGGGGGTCACACCAGATACTGAAAGCAAAGGTTCACATACTTTTGCCACTCACAGATATGTAATATTGGATCATTTTCCTCAATAAATAAATGACCAAGTATAATATTTCTGTCTCTTTTGTTTAACTGGGTTCTCTTTATCTACTTTTAGGACTTGTGTGAAAATCTGATGATGTTTTAGGTCATATTTATGCAGAAATATAGAAAATTCTAAAGGGTTCACAAACTTTCAAGCACCACTGTACATTCCAGACTGTTGTCATCATAGCAAGATCCTGAGAAAGTCCTGCCTCAAAGAGCAGCCCAATTAAATTGTACTTCAGAAATGATGCACTTATTCTGTTATTTGAAACAATCTCTCATACCAGCTCCAGCACTGGGCATGCCTGACTACAATTTGCTATTCCACCTGTACATCTCAGAGGATGGAGTAACCGTGACGGGGGTCCTGGCCTAAGAGCATGGCAGAGGTTATCATCCTGTAGTTTATCTATCAAAGACCCTGGACCCAGTAGTCCAAGATATGCCCACGTGTATATGTGCTGCTGCAGCCTCTGCTCTCATGGTGACTGATGCTGAAAAACTGGTACTGTCTCACCCTCTGATTCTGCATGCATCACATGAGGTATGATCAATTTTAAACAGTATTCTGACACAACATATGACCACTCAGCAACATTCTGGTTATAAGTCTATCCTGTGTGCCACACAGAACTTGTCTATCAAAGCTGTCACGTCAGATAATACCCCAGCTATTTTTTTACAATGCCTGTTGTCTTTTTGCAGGTCTGGCCCAGATCCAGCATTGTTGGAACATGACTGTCTAGATGAAATTACTTCAACCTTGTTGCTGAGGTGTGATATGTCTCAGGCTCCCTTTGAGCATGGTGTGTGTGTATTTGTTGACAGCTCTTGTTCAAAACCTAATTATTTAGTTTTCCTGTGTGGATATTCTATTTATACAGATTTTCATTATGCCTTTGAGATAGCTCATGATTTGGGGAAAATTTAGCACTCACATGGTTTTAAGGTCACCAGGGCCAGATTAACATGGCCAGGGGCCCCTAGGCTATAAGTTGCTGTAGCCCCCCGGCCACCACCATCTTATCCCATCTACCTGTAAAGAACTGTCTATTTTCTACATTTTAAAGTTTTTGTTTGTTTGTTTGTTTGTTTGTTTGTTTGTTTGTTTGTTTGTTTCATTATTAAACTTTGTACAGCTGGGCCAGCAAAAACAGAACACCAAAAACTATAAGGTTTAGATTGACAACAACTTATCACAACTTATGCAACTGTCAATTGAATGTGCCTGTAGGCCTTTTAGGTAACTGAACCTCTCAAGTACACGATGAAGAGGCACCAGAGCTAGTAGTACTACTGGCTGCAGCTGCAGCTAACATAACGTTTGCTACACTAGTGTCATGATGACTTGCACTTGCCAGTTGGGTTTCATTAGGTTTAAAAAACCCTCTTAGTTTTGGTATATTGCTCAATAGAGCTTTGTAACATTGGGCTTTTTGCCGTTGTGCCTTGCGCTTTTGAGCACCGCTCTCATATTTTCTGTCACACATGTTCACTGTTCAACTTTGGAGTGATGTCGTGCGTGACCTCTAACATTTATATATGGAAGGCAGATTTGCCTCACCCAATCAGCGTCCGTTTATTTAAATATTCATTTTGAGCCAATGAATATGAAGGGTTTTTTTCTTTTGACCAATTGGGGGCCCCCCTGCGAGGCGGGGGGCGTGGGGGCCCCTAGGTTGAAGCCATATGAAGCCTGTGCGGTGATCCGGGCGTGAAGGTCACGGATCTTTTGGAAACATGTTCCCTGCCCAAAACAATTGTCCATCATCAAACCAAAGGTCATGACTCTGGTGACTTAACTGAGGCCAGTGGGAACCATTTACAAGACTAAGTCGCTATGTGGTCTGCTAAAGAGGGCAAACCTTGCCCAAATGTTTCTGAATCACCCATTTATTCAATGTTTTCTCATTTTTCTTTGCCTTGTGACAGACTAGACATAGCTTTTCTACAGACTCAGGCTACTGAGGCTGACTTGACCTTCTACCATCCATCCTTTGCAAAATCAGAATAACTCTCAATATGAGATCCAAATTGTCTCCTTTTGAGGTAATAATGGGCCGACCATTTCCAACCCCTTGGACCAAAAATAACCCTGGTGTTTCATTTACAGGTGATTTGGACATGATTGTTGGTGATTACTGAAGCTTTGATTGAAAGTTTGAATAGTATACTTGGTGATGTCTCTGTGTCTCTCCCTCTGCCTGCAGAAAAGCCTGCTCACACATTTCTTATTAGTGCACTGCCTGAGCAAGAACAGCTGACAAGAACAGCCTTACTCACTGACTCCCAGCTGCAGTGGATACATGCCAGTCATCTGAAAATATGTTCTCCAGCATCTCTAACTCCGCTCATCTCACCAAAAAAGACAGGGGCAATAAAGCAACCAGGAAGTCCTTAGGGGACCTCTTCTCATCTCAACTTTTCACATACACATATAGTGAATTTTGTATTCACTTTCTTGACATGATCAAACCAAATTTATATACCATACATGCCTATTCCTGCATGATAGTGTATGTAGCATCTCAATATTGATACTAACATATGTCCAACATTCCTTATTTTCTGTGCCACATTACTGGTCACCAACTAGCCTTTGCAGTTGTGGGTTGGTATCCTCTTGCAGTAAGGGTGAAATTATTCATCCCTCTTTTCCTGAGTTCTCCCCTTTCACTGGTTGTGTGATATGTTGTCCAAGCCATGCTAGAGGGCGAATTAACATTGTCAGAGTAGAAAAGGAACCAAGTGGGCTGATTTCTCTTAACAATTGTATGATAAAAGGAGGTGCATGTAAGGTTCTCAATAGCTCCTGCTGTTTCTATATTCCTGATAACTTTCAGAAGATTTAAAATCTGATCAAAGACATGTGTCATGCATCATGCTAACTGTGGGTATGCCCATACTTTGTGTCTACTGGTGTGTGTATCCCATATATTATTCAATGTTTGCAATTACTTATAACCCACGCAATGGCATGAAATACACTTTAACAAAATAGTCTTCATGTTAAAACTATAATGAATTTATAATCATGCTATCTGTTATCACCTAAATGAGGATGGTTTCCCTTTTGAGTCTGGTTCCTCTCAAGGTTTCTTCTTCATGTCATCTGAGGGAGTTTTTCTGTGCCACCATCACCATCAGGGATAAATGAGTTTATTGGGGATGGAATTGGCTTATGTGTTTGGGGTCATTGTTTTACTGTGAAGCTGCTTTGCAACAATGTCTGTTGTTAAATGCTCTACAGTCATACCTTTGCAAAACCTCACACTTAAAGACAAGGAAAATCCTGTGTAAGTAAGTATGCATCAGATCCTTTCAGGAGCTCAGAGGGCATTGATGAAAATATTTGTTTGGCATGCTTGAAACTAGTGGGTGGCATAGTAGTGTAGTGGTTAGCACTGTCACCTTACAGCAAGAAGGTTCTGGGTTCGAGCCCAGTGGCCAATGGGGGCCTTTCTGTGTGGAGTTTGCATGTTCTCCCCGTGTCTGCGTGGGTTTCCTCCAGGTGCTCCAGTTTCCTCGACAGTCTAAAGACATGCAAGTTAGGATAACTGGTGGCTCTAAATTGACCGTAGATGTGAATGGTTGTTTGTCTCAATGTGTCAGCCCTGCGATGATCTAGTGACTTGTCCAGGGTGTACCCTGCCTCTTGCCCGTAGTCAGCTGGGATAGGCTCCAGCTTGCCTGCAACCCTGCACGGGATAAGTGGTTATGGATAATGGATGGATGCTTGAAACAAGTACAGGCTGGTCTGATTGCTACTTGTTCTTGAAACTGGTACAGGCAGTCCTGATTGCTACTTGTTTTGGTTAGTTAAATTCTTGAGATTTATTTTTGCTCACACATTCTGCTCTCTGCCAGGAATATCTTTCTTCTTTTCATAAGACTATGATCCTGATGGTAATGTAATGGTACCTAATGTCTCTCTTCTTTCAAACAATAGTGTAGTCTAAATCAGTGATGTAATGCTTCATCACCCATTTATGTTATACATAAATGACTTAGCTTCATCAATTAAATCATCATCATCCAATCTCATAGCTACAACACACTCTTGAATGTGGATATATACTCATGTTTGTCCTACAATAAACTGAGAAACATCTCTGAGCAGCTGTGTCTGTGTCAGTGACTACTTGCTTCTGGATTGTTCTGTGAATCTCCCAGATATCTGAGGCAGAATCCCTTCAGTGGCAGAGGTCTACATTCCTAGAACATACTTTGTCAGTTCAAACTCCTTCAGTACAGACAGATCAAAAAACTAACAACAGATTTTAAATATTTAATCACTGTCCAGTGTAGTTCCCATTATTATTATTTCTGTAGCTGGTTTGTAATCATCCATTCATCCATTATCTGTAGCCGCTTATCCTGTCCTACAGGGTCGCAGGCAAGCTGGTGCCTATTCCAGCTGACTATGGGCAAGAGGCAGGGTACACCCTGGACAAGTTGCCAGGTTATCGCAGGGCTGACACAGAGACAAACAACCATTCACACTCACATTCACAATCAATTTAGAGCCACCAATTATCCTAATCTGCATGTCTTTGGACTGTGGGGGAAACTGGAGGACCCAGGGGAAACCCATGCAGACACAGGGAGAACATGCAAACTCCACACAAAAAGGCCCTCACCAGCCGCTGGGCTCGAACCCAGGACCTTCTTGCTGTGAGGCAATAGTGCTTACCACCATGCCACCCAGGTTTGTAATCATAATTTTTTTTAAATTACTTATACTGGTTTTTAAATGTATGCTTTATTGCGCTGAGATTATTATTCAGTGATTCAGTGTAAATTCTGTTTTCTGTTCTTGTCACAAACACAGAGGCTTACATCATAGTCCTGTTTTAAAGCCTTTTTTAATTTTAGTTCAAGTGAGTTTATTTCTATAACACTTTTAACAACAGGCATTGTTGCAAAGAAGCTTGACAGAAAATAAAGACTTTAAACATATAAGTAAATTTTATCCCTAATACATTTATTTGTCCTTGATGATCAAGCCTGAGGTGACAGTGGTGAGGAAAAACTCCATCAGACAACACAAGGAAGAAACTTTGAGAGGAACCAGACTCAAAAGGGAACCCATCCTCATCTGTGTGATAACAGACAGTGTGATTATAAATAACTCACTTCTATAACTGTGTCCTATAGAGTCACAAAGTACAACTACATAACCAGGAAATTCATTATAGTTGAAGAGGAAGTCTGTTTTGTTGAAGTTATAAACTGTTCATTGATGGAGATTTGAGTTTAAAACTGTTCATGACAACTGCAACCCTAAAGTTATCATGGTGATTGTAGTTCTAAACCATTGCAACAAAACTAAGTGCTCAGAGCGTTTTCTAAGTATGACTTTCATCTGTCCATATGGGGCCATCCTCCACAGGAGTGATGTGATGAGACTCCAGCCAGAAGCAGGGCATTAGGATAGATCAGGCGGGTCTGAGGAGCAGAAGAGGTCAGCATTGCTGGTGTCTCTGGATCAACATGTAATACGACAGAGAGAGAGAATTGGAGAGAGAGAGAATTGGAGAGAGAGAGAGAGAGAGAGAGAAACACAGGTTGTTAGGCATGCCCAGTGTCACCTAATGGTTAAGAATAGTGTACATTTTGTGCTGAGTGAGAGCAGGGACTCTGGCAAAACTAACTAGAACAGCATAACTAAAAAGGGAGAGCCAGAAGGTAACACAGACATGAGGGAGCCCTGAGACATAAAGCAGCAGCCACTCCACTATCAATTGAGAGTCACTGGCAAGTGAGAGTGGGAGGATAACAGCATCCATACATCCCAGTTTACCAAAACACTCTGTCTGAGGATCCTCCAGATCTACTTCTTTACCTCATAAAAACTATTAACAGAAGGCTTGACTAAACAGATATGTTTTCAGCCGAGACTTAAAGGCGTCACACAGTGGCGATAAAAGTCGCATTATTCTGCACCAGAATGCTTTCGAGATTCGAAATAAATTGACCGTCGATTTTTCAAAAGCTTCCCGCGGTTGTAATCGGTCCTCATTTGATCATGCCCATCACTTGAAATTTCCCGCGTTCGCAGCGCCCCCTCTCGGTCAATGGAACAGCTGCGTGACGTCATACCAGTAACCACTCGGTGCAGTTGCAATGACGGACACACCAGAAAATATGAGCGATGATGAGGAAATTAGCTTTGATTTTACCGATACAGAAGAAGAAAATGGCCCACAAGTAGAGATTTTGACAGCTGAATGTCCTGGTGGTATCCAGCCTTACAGATTTGAACCTGAGTGCTCATCTTCAGAAGAAAATGAGGACAGTTCTGACGACGACAGAAACGAAGACGAGAATGAAGACCGGCGACTTGAAGACTTGTTTTGGTTGGTTTCTCTGACTAAATCACTACTTGTGTGCATTTTTAAAGACCATTTTCACTTGAATTAGAATGCTGTGTGATTAATCTATGATTATGTGTAATACTGATAGCTGTAGGGGGTGAAAGTATAGCTAGAAAGATTGAATTCTAGCAACTTGACAGCTTGCGATCTCGCGGAATGCAGTGGGCCTTCTGATACAGTAGACCCCTTGATATTCCAGTTTTCATCATTTTCCTTTTATTGCGGTTGATTTTAACTTGATATTCAGTATGTTATAGGCTGGGAGTATTGAGCTTTGTATTGTATTGTTTAGTAAACGTACAATCGTCAGTAATAAGTGATAATTATTAGTTAAAGGCAGCTCTGTGGCATAAATCTTTCAATTAATCTTCTGTCATCCATTTGCTAAAATTATGTGCCACATATGTTATCAAGACAACACTTCATGTGACAAAGAAAGATATGACAAATACATAAATGTATGAAAATCATTTTGTACAATTAATGATTGATACATAGAAACACTTAAAACATGTGTGTGGCAGCGGGGGCGTGGTCAAGCGCCGGTCTGTGACAGGAGGGCAGAGCCAGGGAAGGTGAGTGGCAGAATCACTACACCTGACGGTAATTAACCTGTGTTTTCCCAGTAACCGCGCCCTATTTAAGGAGGCAGAGGGAGAGCTCATCCCGGGACAAGAACACAGTGTGTATGTTTCGCTATCAGATTAAAACTGATGGTTATACTGAAAAGTCTGGCAATAAAAAGCCTATTTGCATCTGAAGCGTTGTCCTGCCGTCCTCTGTGCTCCACCCACACTTCAGAGAGCTCTACAGTGGTGCCAAAACCCGGGACAAGGTGGAGCACCAACCTCACAGCCCCATGGAATCCTCCCCGTTCGCGGACCTGGTCCACGCCCTCGCCACGGCTCAGCAAAGCCAGCACCAGGCGCTCGTCACGCTCCGAAAGGAGCAAGAGCGGCGCTTCGAAGCCCTAGTGCTGGCCCAGCAGGAAGATCGCGAGGCGTTCCGGCATCTCCTCGCGTCGGCGGGGTCCACCAGTGCCCCGGCCACAGGCCCGTCTCCCCTCACCGTGACCAAGATGGGCCCGCAGGACGACCCCGAGGCGTTTCTCACATTGTTCGAGCAGGTCGCCGAAGCCTCAGGGTGGCCGATGGAGCAGCGCGCGGCGCGCCTCCTCCCCCTCCTGACGGGAGAGGCGCAGCTGGCCGCGCTATAACTCCCCACTGACTGCCGGCTGGCCTACGCGGACCTTCGCCGGGCCGTCCTCCAGCGCGCGGAAGCGCTGGCGCTGTTGTTCTGGCGTGCGCCCCACGCGCTGGAGGACGGCCCGGCGAAGGTCCGCGTAGGCCAGCCGGCGGTCGGCGGGGAGTTATAGCGTGGCCAGCTGCGCCTCTCCCGTCAGGAGGAGGAGGAGGCGCGCCGTGCGCTGCTCCATCAGCTACCCCGAGGTTTCAGCGACCTGCTCGAACAATGTGAGAAACGCCTCGGGGTCGTCCTGCGGACCCATCTTGGTCACGGTGAGGGGAGACGGGCCCGCGGCCGGGGCGCTGGTGGACCCCACCGACGCGAGGAGATGCCGGAACGCCTCGCGATCTTCCTGCTGGGCCAGCACCAGGGCTTCGAAGCGCCACTCTTGCTCCTTTCGGAGCATGATGAGCGCCTGGTGCTGGCTTTGCTGAGCCGTGGCGAGGGCGTGGACCAGGTCTGCGAATGGGGAGGATTCCATGGGGCTGCGAGGTTGGTGCTCCACCTTGTCCCGGGTTTTGGCACCACTGTAGAGCTCTTTGAAGTGTGGGTGGAGCACAGAGGACGGCAGGACAACGCTTCAGATGCAAATAGGCTTTTTATTGCCAGACTTTTCAGTATAACCGCCAGTTTTAATCTGATAGCGAAACACACACACTGTGTTCTTGTCCCGGGATGAGCTCTGCCTCCTTAAATAGGGCGCGGTTACTGGGAAAACACAGGTTAATTACCGTCAGGTGTAGTGATTCTGCCACTCACCTTCCCTGGCTCCGCCCTCCTGTCACAGACCGGCGCTTGACCACGCCCCCACTGCCACAATGTGTTTTTAAAAAAATAATTTTTTTCTATCAATACCTAGCCATGACCTTGAAATCAGATCCATTGATAACAACAGTCACAAATAGTGTTCAGTGTTCATTGTTACAGCCAAACACAATACACCGATTAGGCATTTTGTATCACAGAATATTAATACATCATTTCATAGTGTTTTGAGTGTTCAAAACTATCCACAAACTGAATAAATCCACAAAATCCGCAACGTAAACAACTCTGGTAAATGCACGCTATAGAGAAAACATGGCGACAGGCCAGCATCACCCAAGGGAGGTTACTGGTATGATGTCACACATAAGTTGACCTAGTTAATGGCTGGCTGCCTAAATTTGGCTGTGCGCGTCAACTTTAAATGCTTGTAGCGGGCGCATCGTGACACTGAGATCGCGGGAAACCGAGGGGCTTGAATAACCCACCAAACCCGACATTTTGACACATGATATAGCCTGATTGCTGAAATTACCGCACGACGCTTTTAAACACTGAGACTGTGTCTGATTCCTGAACACTACTTGGAAGGCTTTTCCATAACTGTGGGGCTTTGTAAGAAAAGGATCCACCCCCTGATGTCATCATGGCTATCCCTTGCTGTCGAGGATGATGGTTCATGCTTGATTTGTCACCTTTTCTTGATGTTTGGCTTTATAGTGGCTTATGAAGCTGATTCTAGCTTTAAAGCTCTGATTGCAGACAGCACAGACACTCCCAGGTGGTAACAGAGGCCTCGGTTGTCAAACATAAATGCCTGTGCATGGATTTCTTTGGAGTGTACATGAAGCTGCACTCTTATCATGCACACTCTCCTTCACAATTCCTCTAACTGGGCCCAGTGACCCAGAAACTGAGAAGACCGAAGCTAGAAAAGTTGCTGCAGCCTTCATCCACCCTCACAGCTGTTGAGTCATTCAAGTCAAGTCGTATAGCGCTTTTAACGATAAACATTGTCACAAAGCAGCTTTACATGTTAGGGTTTTGCTGGGAATCAAACCTGGGTCACTGGTGTAGTAATCCAGCAAACCCCCACTAGGCCACCAGGGGAATGACTCAAGTGTAGAGGAGTGAGGCGAAAGTAGAGTAGAAAAAACAGTTTATTTACAATATTCAAAATCCAAGGCAAAAACAAAAAGTATAATCCAAACGCCCAGAAGATACACAGGAAAAAATAAAAATCCAAAAGTTCAAAGCCAAAACAAAAGCCCAAAAATCAGAAAAGAAGGGTCAAAAAACCAAATGCTCAGAAGATCCCAAACGGTAAATACAAAGTCCAAAAAGTCCACAAGAAAGCAAAGTACAAAAAAAACCACAAAGCCATAGGCAAGGACCACGGACCAGAGGCTGCTAATGATAACCATCACAGCACAAAGACTCCGTGACTAGAGGCCAAACTGAGGGAGTATAAATACACAAAACTAAATAGAACACAGGTGATAATAATGAGGACTAGGCGGGGCACAAGGCACATGGAAAAACAAAAGGCACATGGCTGTCAAAACAAAACACAACACACAGAAACAATAGTGGCTTCTAGCAGTCAAAACAAACATGACAACAAAAAGAAATAACAGCGGCCTCTAGAGGCCAAGATAGTCCAAGTCCTAACATTACAGAATTTGAACGACTTAAAACATGAGCTAATTTTGTCCCTAATCTATCCCCAATGAGCAAGCCTGTGGCAACGGTGGCAAGGAAAAACTCCCTCAGACGACATGAGGAAGAAACCTTGAGAGGAACCAGACTCAAAAGGGAACCCATCCTCATTTGGGCAACAACAGACAGCATGACTATAACATTAACAGTTTTAACATGAAGACAGTTTCATTGATGTTGTAACTCTTCATTAATGGAAACTTGAGTGCAAAACTGTTCATGACAACTGCAGTCCTAAAGTTAGCAAGTCAACTGTAGTCCTCAACCATAAAAGCATTACTGTAAGAGTCCAGAGCGTCCTCCAGGTGTAACTTTCAACTGTCCTCATGGGGCCGTCCTCCACAGGAGCAATGCGATGAGACTCCAGCCAGACACAGGGCACCAGGATGGATCAAGCAGGTCTGAGGGGCAGAAGAGGTTCAGCATCTCGATCCCAGGACCAACATGTAACTCAGAGGGACAGAGTGGGGGGGGGAGGGAGGGAGAAAGAAAATACATGTTGTTAGGTATGCCCTAAAAATGACACAAGTATTAAGTCTGTGTGGTAGGCTCGCAGAGACAAGAGTCTTGACATCAGGCATAATACACAACAATGGGGGTGTCATGGCTCAGGTGGATAAGGCGCCATACCATAAATCCGGGGACTCTGGTTTGATTCCGACCTGAAGTCATTTCCCGATCCCTCTCCATCTCTCTCCCACTCATTTCCTGTCTCTACACTGTCCTGTCCAATAAAGGTGGAAAAAAGCCCCCCCCAAAAAAGTTTATAATACACAACAATGGCATGTTAATATGGTTAAAAAATATCATGACCTGCTCTGGCTGGATGCTTGATTGGGTAATGGGAGCACGCTCCTCAGCAATGATGGGATGCAGATGGGACCCTTAGGGCTGGCCAAGAAAATTCAGTTACATTTCACCGGGTCTGGGACATGCGACAGAATGTCTGACGGCCGATTCCCTGCAGGTTATGATAGCCAGTCGAGGTCTCCACCAAAAGATTTCCTGTTGACTCCATGTAACTTAGAGGGACAGGTTTGGGGGGGGGGAGAGAAAGGGAAAGAAAACACAGGTTGTTAGGTATGCCCAATGTCACCTGAATAAGTAGGAACAGTATACATATTGCACTGAGTACAAGCAGGGACTCCGGCAACTAACTATGACAGCATAACTAAAAGGGGAGAGCCAGAAGGTAACACAGGCATGAGGGAGCCCCGGGACATAAAGCAGCAGCCACTACACCGTCAACAAACTCGAGTGAGCAAGCGAGTGGGGACTGACAGCATCCATACATCCCAGTTTACCTAAACACTCTATGCCTGAGGACCCTCCAGATCTACTCCTTTACCTCATAAACACCATTAACACAAGGCTTGACTAAACAGATATGTTTTCAGCCGAGACTTAAACACTGAGACTGTGTCTGATTCCCGAACATTACTTGGAATGCTGTTCCATAACTGTGGGGCTTTGTAAGAAAAGGCTCCGCCCCCTGATGTAGCCTTCACTATACGAGGTACCAGCAGATAGCCTGCACCTTTTGATCTAAGTAGGCGTGGCAGGTCATAGAGGACCAGAAGTTCACTCAGGTACTGTGGTGCGAGACCATTCAGTGCTTTAAAGGTCAATAGTAGTATTTTATAATCAATATGAAATTTGATTGGGAGTCAATGCAGTGTGGATAAGACAGGGGTGATGGGGTCATATTTTCTAGTTCTAGTAAGGACTCTTGCTGCTGCATTTTGAACTAACTGGAGCTTGTTTATGCTCTTATTGGAACATCCAGACAGTAAGGCATTACAATAATCCAACCTGGAGGTAACGAAAGCATGAACTAGTTTTTCTGCATCATGTAGTGACATTAAATTTCTTATCTTAGCAATATTTCTGAGATGAAAGAAAGCTATCTGGGTAATGTTATCAATGTGAGTTTCGAATGAAAGACTGGGGTCAATAATCACTCCAAGGTCTTTTACTGCTGCACATGAAGAAACAGAAAGGCCATCCAGAGTTACTGTGTAATCAGAAAACTTACTTTTAGCTGTATGTGGTCTGAGTACAAGTACTTCAGTCTTGTCAGAGTTAAGCAGAAGAGTTATTCAGACTTCCTGTGCTTGCTCCACCATTGAGGACTTTGCTATGTGTTGTCAGGCTCCTCGCAGCTGACCTCTCTGGTACAGTAGGACTCTTCCAGTTCAGCCCAAGCAGGTCCTCAGAGCACGGCACCAAGTTGGAGGAAGGGCCTTTTGATCTAAGTAGGCGTGGTGAGTCATAAATGACCTGAAGTTCACTCAGGTACTGTGGTGCGAGACCATTCAGTGCTTTAAAGGTCAATAGTAGTATTTTATAATCAATGTTAAATTTGATTGGGAGCCAATGCAGTGTGGATAAGACAGGGGTGATGGGGTCATATCTTCTGGTTATAGTAAGGACTCTTGCTACTGCATTTTGAACTAACTGGAGCTTGTTTATGCTCCTACTGGAATATCCAGACAGTAAGGCATTTAAAATCTAAAATGTAGATTTTTTAGAACCTTTTTGAAATATAAATAAAAGTGTCATGGTGGTGTAGTGGTTAGCACAGTTGCCTCACAGCAAGAAGGTTCTGGGTTCAAGCCCAGTGACTGGCAAGGGCCTTTCTGTGTGGAGTTTGCATGTTCTCCCCGTGTCTGCGTGGGTTTCCTCCGGGTGCTCCGGTTTCCCCCACAGTCCAAAGACATGCAGGTTAGGTTAACTGGTGACTCTAAATTGAGCGTAGGTGTGAATGTGAGTGTGAATGGTTGTCTGTGTCTATGTGTCAGCCCTGTGATGACCTGGCGACTTGTCCAGGGTGAACCCCGCCTTTTGCCCGTAGTCAGCTGGGATAGGATCCAGCTCGCCTGCGACCCTGTAGAAGGATAAAGTGGCTACAGATAATGAGATGAGATGTTTATTTATTGTTAGGATTGGACACTTGTGTATCTGCTTTACATAAGTGAATAGTTCAAAAGTTAGCAGAAGTGTGTGTGTGTGTGTGTGTGTGTGTGTGTGTGTGTGTGTGTCAGGCTTGTAGTACTCAAGTTCAGGACTCGGACTCGAGTCCGACTCGTCCCCTAATTTTAAGGACTTGTGACTTGACTTGGACTTGAGCACTGATGACTCAGACTTGGACTCGGACTTGTGCATTAACTGCATGCAGACTCGTAAATTAGAGGCGAGGACTCAGATTTTTTCTTTACTTTTTGTAACATGCCATAATAATTTGGCATAAGATATTCATATCTACATTAATTTTTGTACTAATTTTGTGCAAGAGTGTCACAACTGCACACCTTGGCGCGTGCATCCGATAGACTCTTGGGCGCGCTCCGGACAGCACATGTGTGCCAAGCAAACTCTCTCATGTGTGCCGTAAATGGCTCGCACCTGCACAGGATTAAGGCGCGATCAGCGTGTTGATATAAAAACTGTGAAAACACACTTACTTTGTGAAGTATTGAGTTGTGTTGCTGACACATCACTGAGCCTTATTTCCTTGTTTGGTTTCCTGATCCCTGATTTCCTGTTTCTCATCTTTGATCTTGCCGAGTCTACGATAGCCTGTTTGTGCCTCGCTCACCCTATTGCCTGTTTTGCTGTTTTACAATTTTGCCTGCCGTTCTGGATTGTTTATGTCTCTTCACTTGTATTAATAAACACACCTTCTGCACTTACATCCATCTCCAAACCATCTCTGACAGAATACTTCACACTCCCTGATAAAGTGAAGCACATGCACCTGTTCATA